>NW_004949105.1:8318172-8322886 GCF_000317375.1 Microtus ochrogaster | reverse complement strand
AGGGGATCCCATGTCTAGCCAGTTTGCCCAGGCTGGCCCAGGGGATCCCATGTCTAGCCAGTTTGCCCAGGCTGGCCCAGGGGATCCCATGTCTAGCCAGTTTGCCCAGGCTGGCCCAGGGGATCCCATGCTTCTGCTTCCACAGTTCTGGCTGCCATTCCTACCAGCTTTTCAATGGGTGCAGGCTCTGAATTTCTGCTTTTTGTTCTTATACAGCAAACACTCCATGCACCAAGCCCTCTCTCACTGTGCGTTGGTCTCCCCTATCCCACAGGGTGGAGGAAAACCTGCTTCTGTTCTGTGCCCAAAGCCCACCAGTAAAGGAACCAGCAAGAAATGATGCTGAAAACCCAAAAGTTTGATAAGTGAATTGAGAAAATTCACCATTTTACTTCTCCTGCCTTCCATTTGATTTTAGAGTTCATTTGTTGGTTTGTTGGTTTCCCTTTGAAACTGTAGCCTATCGGGGAGAGCTTTGGTCTCTATCTCCTCTTTATTTTGCAGAAAGTTTCAGAGAGTAAAAGAAATGGCTTTAAGAAGTTTCCATTTTTATTATCTTACTCTCCTTCCCCTCTGAGGTATTTTGTACTACTTCCTATTTTCTGAATCACAGGATGCTTTTCTTGCAAAGACCATTTTAACACTGCTTTCTCTTTATCCAAAAAACACTCTTAAAGAAGCCTCTGATCGTTCTCTGCCCGCTCATCTCAAACCACCAGAGGCAGCTTCAAGTTTGCGTTTCTGAGGTCTGGTTTTTTATTATTACTTTTAAGTATAATGTTTGACCTTGTAGCTAAGTCTCTAGCGTATTACAGTACTGGGTGGGGGAGGAGGTGGGCTCCTCTACAACCTAATCTAGTGCATAGCTGTAATCTTAAATACGTAACCTTCCATGTCCCTGACTCCAAAGTATGCATGTGTGTTTGTATGTATGCTATGATAGTCACTTGATGAAAACATAAAATTGGATCAAATTGGCCTCATAAAATGAATATTCACCATAAATGTTCAGTACAGCTCATGGGTATTGCTTGATGGTGTTTGTTTTTCTGCTCTCTGTGTCTCTGAGCCAGAGATGTTATCTCTCATAAAAGTCTGTCTGATATCTCTGTGAAGTGTCCCTCATCCCCTCCCCATGGGATGCTCTCTGTTAAGGACAGACACAGATGCAGGTACAGGGGCAGATTTGCATGCCAACATTCAGGGAGGCACAGACTCAGACTGACAGAGGCTAGAAACTACGGAAGACACAGCCTGGATTCACTCCTGGTTAATTATGCCAAGGGGAAGCTTTTAAATTTATTTTCCTTAATGAGACACGGATGCATCATTGGCAGCCATGAGTTTATTGTGAATGTGCTCAAACCAATGCATTTTCGTGTCTCGTGTGGGGAATTTCTGACGCATTAAATCCATGTGCAGGAGCAGCCCCAAACAGAGAACCCATGCCTTTCAGTATGACCCCTAGCCGGGCACCTCCACTGAATCCTAGACCAGCCTTTCTCAGAAGAAGACCAAACCTGGTCAAGTAGATCCGACCATGAAAGTGTCTACCCAGGATAAGCTTTCACCAAAGTTCGTATTAACAGGATTGGGGTCTCTCTCTCTCTTGCTTCCTGCTCTCCCTCGCTTTCTGCCCCTCGCTTCCTGCCCCCCTCGTTTCTTCCCCCCTCTCGCTTCATGCTCCTTCAACCAAGGGCACTCCAATTAAAGCATGATCTGAGAAGAAAAAAAAAAAACAGGATTGGGCCAAACGACCAGAATTTTACTGGTTTTATAGAGTAAGCAGTGTGGTACACACAATGCAGACACACGTACATGAGCACAAGCACACATACACACACCCATGCACACACACACAGAGGGTGCTTACACACATACACACACCCATGCACACACACAGAGGGTGCTTACACACATACACACACCCATGCACACACACACATAGGGTGCTTACACACATACTCACACCCATGCACACACACACAGAGGGTGCTTACACACATACACTTGCACACATCCATCTGCACATGCAGGTACACATGTACACACATGCACACACCCGTGCACGCACACCACACACACACACACACACACACACACACCATATACATCTTTATTGATAGCTAAGCTAGTCTCCCTTCCTGGATACAGCATACTTGTCTCACTGCCTGGCATTCTGTAGTTGCTTACAATACAGGGTCCTGGAGTTTGTTCAATTTTTAATAACACCCCTGACTGTCTCAGTGTAAAGTCCAAGCTCACCACAGCGAAGCCAACACACACGAAGTGCTTGCTTCATCCCGTGTCCTAGCCACTCTGAGGAGGGACTTTGGACTCTTGTGTCTCCTCTCTTCCACTGCTTCTACGGTTCACAGCGTTTGAAAGACCAGAGTGCCCTTAAACGAACAGTACAGTACATCATAAATGTTTGTGCCTGGATTCTTGGAAACAGTATTCCTCTTCTCATTTTGACCTTGTGGTCCACTCCGCCCAGGGCTTGCAGCCACAGTAGGGAGTAAGCTAGGATGGGCTTCCTGTTCCTGGGTTCACACACAGCAGCTGCCTACAGAGCCAAGGATTTATCTCCCTTGAGAATCTGGAGCAATGACAGTCTCGGTGCCAATCAAAAAACAACTTCAGAGGACACACACCCAGTCAATGTGCCCCCAAAATAACACTTTCAGTTCCACGTACAGAGTCCCTGACCTGACAGACTTGAGACGTAGTCAGTTCTGCAGTGCACAGCGGCTCCGGCAGGGAACTGGGGTAGTGGTCAAGGTTCTGACACACACGGTATTCAGACAAAAAGTGTGTCATGTAGATAAGTTCACTCTATTTCTCTAATATCATTTAAAATGTAGATTTGTTTTGGAACCAGAATGATGTCTTGTGGAATTTAGAAGTCACATCTTAAAAACAAGTCTTTCAGGGACATAAGGTTTGATTTGCTAAAAGGCACAGACTGTGAAACTTTTCCCTAAGTATCTGTATAGATTTAATAATCCACTCCCAAGGGAAGGAACATCTTCAGAAGGAAGACCATGAGGTGCTTTGGGTGAGAATGTCCCCAATAGGCTCATGTGCTTAAGTGCTTGGTCCTCAGTTGGTAGAACAGATTAGGAGGTTTGGCTTTGTCAGAGGCAATGTGTCATTGGGGGTGGGCTTTGAGGTTTCAAATTAATTTGAGGCTTCAAATTAAGTGCTGTCTTTTATAAGGTACCTTGCCAGGGCGTTTTTTTTTTTTTTGTCACTATGAAGGAAAGTAGCTAGGGCGGGCTACCGTGATGCCAAGCATCAAGCCTGGGTGTACCACGGCAGAGGTGTTTACGGCTGTCCTGTCACTGAGGCCAGACTTCTACTCCAGGAAGATCAGATGCGATGAATCCACATCACTGGCTGAACAAACGATCCCCACAGGTCTTTCTGAACAGTTTCACCTTTTGATGTTCTCACCACATTGTCCCTCGTTCCCTTTCCTTCTATGTTATAGGACTCAAGGGAGGAAGTTGCAGAACAAGATGGCCGCTTTTGGCTTCAAAGCCACGGTTGCTTATGGAGAGCCCTGGAACTGCAAGGAAAGCCATTGGGAATTCCTGTCCAGGGACTGTCTAAGTTTGGGATTCCCAGGGAAGGTATTTAAATAGTAAGCTCTCTCCAGGGAATACTGATTTCTCTCCTTAGCAGCAATTAGCTGCCTATAGCTCTTCATTTAGGGATGGGATTCTATGAGAGCTCTCTTAGTCACACCAAGGCGTCAACTGGTGTTGTCGTTGTGCAGATCTTGACACACACATACAAGCAATTCTACATGGACTGGGAAGGTTTTGTGTGTGTGTGTGTGTGTGTGTATTTCTCTCTCTATTTATGTACAGGTATAGTAATAAAATTTAAAATGTCATAAATATACAAGGGTGTGGGAACTGGAGGAGTTAGAGGGACAGGAATGTGGGGTTGAAATGATATAAAGAACTTTTGTGTGACAATTTCTCCAAAATATTTAAACACTTTTTAAAAAGTGATATTGCCATGGAAGCTTTGTGGGTCTGACAGCAAAGCTCATCCAATATCACAGCGTGGTTGTGGGGACTAACACCCTGAATGGAATTAATTTTCATTTGATCTTCAATTAGTGCTAATATCATCTGGGTATTTATGAAAAGAATAGTTTATCTTTCTACAACGAAATTAGAAAACAGAAGCCAGCGGGGCTGCCTGTTTTGAGGCTCGAGTCCATTACACATCCAGCCTTTTCTGACATGGTCTCTGGAGCATAGATTCCTGCAGGAGGCTTTGCCTGAGGCTGTGTCGCCATAGTTACAGAGGAGGCTGGGGTAAATGTATTTCCAGCAGTAATTGTTTCATATTTGTGTACAAACAGCTGAACTGGATTTTTCAGTTTCAGACATGATCAGTCCAAATTCAAACGCAGAAAAGAGCACCATAGAATGCTCAAGCAAGAGCAGAAACGTAGATTTAAGCTGGGGAAATTCTCCCAGGGAACAGAACATTTTCCCACTATTTTACCACCCGATGCCAGTCCTTTCTGGTTTCTGTGCTAACACTTTCTCTATTAATGAGATTTTTGATGGCAAATTTTAACCTGTACTGTAAATGATAGAATTGAAGATGGCCTGAAATGATACATAATGTGGTAATCATGTACACAGAGGACAATGGTAAAGATGATGATGACCGTACATGTTCACACTCA
>NW_004949105.1:8300697-8317902 GCF_000317375.1 Microtus ochrogaster | reverse complement strand
ACACTCTGCAAAACACTTCAAACCAGTTTTACAGAGCAGCAATGGATACTACTCCAGGACTTTTAGGTTTTGCTATTTCATCTTAATATTTGATATTTATATGAAGTCTCTCATATAATATTTTTGCCCCACTTTCTTAGTAATATGATCTTGAACACCGACAGTCTATTCATAACTAAAAGTGATTTTACATATGGTGGTGTCAACACTGAGATTATATATAATTTATAGGAGTTACAAACAAATAAATTCATTAAAACTATATAAAGATGGACACACACACTTACTTAGGTACACATATCCATATGAGGCAGGAGGATCACCACAACTTTGAGGCCAGTCTCAAGCCAGCCAGGCTTACTGAGTGAAATTCTGTCAAAACAAAATATTCAAACAAATAATTAAATATAAATTAATTTATAAGGACAAAGTTTATGTGATGTGATTATTTACTAAGTTTACAGTCATGGATTCCCCTAAACCACAGACAAAACTTAGTCTTATCAGTTTAGACCTTCACACTTAGGAACATGAGGATCATAAAATCAAAAAAACAAAACAAAACAAAAAACCTGAAAGGGTCATAGAGTTCACTAGAAGCAGAGCCAGGACAGAAATCCCACCCACCCCAGTCATTAGGTTCCTTCTCTGTGCCTCATCAAGCATAACAATAACTTTTAGTTAATTACACATTAGAACATGGAGCAGTTTTTACACAATGGAAACAATTTCTCTTCAACTAATAATTGGGAGAGATTATTATGCACAATTTAAAGACTCATAAGGGATCACACATTAAAAAAATAGAATTAAAATGTTTATAAATGCTTTCATTAGACACTATAATTTCATATGTCCCCAGATAGTAACTCTGGGACCCCAAAGAATATGTGGTTCAAAAGACATCAAATTAGTCAATGGAAGAAGCATGAGCTAAACTAATTAAGCCCCCCATGCTTAAATTGTCCACCCTAAAAAGGGCATTAGTCCTCAAATGTTTCCCTTGAAAAGACATTTGACAGGAAATTTAAATTTCAATCACAGAGAATGCCACAGCACCTTTTTCTCTGCCTCTTGGTTGGCTGAGGGTCTTTGTGTTAACCACCATCTCTAGAATAAAGAAGACTCCCTGAGAGTATTGAGAGATGAGCTATGGGTATAGCAGGAAGTCATTAGGAGTCAGGGGAGTATTGCATCCATTAATCAGAATAACAGTACTAGGTTATACCCTAGAAACTATTATCAGCCTAGCCACAGCAATGGTGCCAGATATGGGTTCCATACTATGAATTGAGCTTTACATCAAACCAGAGAGTGGTTGGCTATTGCAGAAATATTTGTGCCACTATTGTACCCAGAAAGACAGCAGCATGTGTCTTGCCAGGTCAGTTAAAATTGTAATTTGAAAGGTTCATAGCCAGGTAAGATTGATGATCACTTTTCTCCTAAAGTAGCATGGACAACATCTTCAGCACTAGGAAAGCTAGCCCATAGGGATGAAGCTTCCTATGTTCTATGATTTCTATGTTCTATGACTCAAATATGTGATATTTTCAGCAGCAGGGCCTTACAGCTCAACACTGGACACATATGTCACACACCAGCCTCCTAAGCCTGAGGGATAAGACAGAATGTAAGAGCCAGAGGTGATACATGAATATAAGGGATCTGTTTGTGACACACCGCACATGTCAAGGCATCTGAACATATGCACTCACAATAATTGAGACAGCATGACTGGCACCTGTGGAAATTTAAGGCAGACAAAATCCCAGCATGGAGAGGAGAGGTGGGTGCAAACCTCACCCCTAGCTGAGCTGGTGCTGGCAGTGGGTGGTGACTGGGGGAGGGAAGAGTCAGATGTCACTGGTAGCTTGATCACGCTCTAATGAATGAACATACCTCAAAATATATCAGCATTCTAATAAAATGGGACTTAATGGGCTTTTAAAAAATAAAGACACAAAATTGAGAGGGGTGCAAATTGGTGGAGTGGATCTGAGAGGAGCTGAGGGTACGGAGGTAAATCTGACCAGATACCATGTGTAAAATTCTTAACTATTTACTAAAAATGTCAAACAAACAAACGATACACAAATATAATCCAAACTGTGGAAGTAGCCTCTGTAATAAAACAAATATATGCTTGAGTTAAAATGTTAATGAACTATAATAGTTAAGCAAGAATAGCATCCTTGGCTCCTGGAACTGGGGGAGAATTATAGCATTTCTACATATGACTAGTCTGTTTTCAATATGTAGGTTTTCTTAAAGTAATAGTAGAATGTTTGCACTCAAAAGTGTTCATTACAACACAAGGGTGGCTGCCATGATCCCATCCCACGCCAACTCAGCGTCTGTACAAGAGACAAAAGCAGTGATATTTAACCACAGTACTGTCCAGTCTACAGACCAAGAATCTAAACAGGAAAGGTAATTAAATAAAACATGTTGAACTCGGGGGAAAATGAAGTTCTTCCAAGGACAGCAGCTGTAGAGCTACAGTGGAGGATTTTCCCTTTTACTGTGGGCATGAGCTCCTGACAGCCAGCTGCAGAGATGGAATTGCACTTGGTGGAGAAGGTCTTCCAGGGCATAATCACAGGAGAACAGAGGTGATGCTGTGGGCTAAGGGGCCAACTGCTCTCTCTGACTTCCCATGAACATCCAAAAAGGATTTGAGAAAAATAAAATACCACATTCAGACAAAAGCCAAATGTACCTCCAGTGGATGCTCCTCATTGGTAATGGTTGCTCTTCCCAGAGGGTAACACTGGAGCAGCCAACACTGAACCATGGCTCCTACAGACAACACTCAGTTATTCCTATCACGTGTGGTCACATCTGCACTGACCATGTGGCACACAGTCCCGTTGCATGCCTGCTTCTGTTTATAGATGCTTCATTTCGCAAAGTGCTCTCATTCCTCAACAAAGATCCTAGCCCAAAGCCCAGAGCTCAGCTCGAGGAATGCTGCCTAGTTCATGTACTTTCTCTGTGAGGCATGTGGCTACTTTTCTGGGCTCAGGAACACTAAAATGGCCTTGGGCAAACCCTAGGGGCCTAGGCAAACAGTGACATCACCAACAAGAAGAAAATCAAATGTGAAAAAACAGCACCAAAGAAGCCGCAGAAAGGATGCTAGCTTACAACAGAGTAGAAATAAAAAGGTTGCGTGAGCTGAAGATGTGGACATAAGGAGTCTAATCCTTCTTGCCCTAGGGACAACTTTGAGCTACAGAGTCCTGCCATGAGCCATGCCTTGCAGTTAAGAAATGTACTTTAGCAAGCAGATGATTGTTGAGTTACCAAATAAGCCGCGAGTGTGCAGGGCCATATCTGAGAAGAATGCATCAGATATGTGGATCTTGGAGGGGATGAATGGCTTGCTCCATACAAAACAACCTCACACAGTGGAATCCAGCATGAAACAAGGTGGGGTCAACACAGAAACCATCTGCCATCTTTCTGCTCGTTCCAGGAAAAATGGGAACCTCCCCAACCATGATCAGATGCTATTCCTTGCTATTTAGAGAGGCATTGTGATGGTCAAGTTTCAGGGACTTCCTCACTGATGAATAATTGTGTTTTTATTTTTGTATATTTTCTTTCAAATTTTCAGATTGTCTTAAATAAAGGAAATTCATTCTGTTCACTCATGCCAGTGTCTCATTTATGAAGCAATGCTTAGAATAAATGCTTCTGCAAATTTAGAAATGAACACCCTAAAGGAAATTAAATATAAATATCCTCATTATATTCAATTAATATGAGAGCCGATTGAGTTCAAGGAATTCAGTTAGTTTCAGATTATTGTTAAAGCAACAGCAATGTTTCAGAGGGATATTATCATTGCTTGGGGAATCATTCCCATCATAGAAACTTCAGAACATGCAGATTATAAAGTCGTCACCCTGGTAAAACCGACTGCCTGATGCTGTCTTTTAGTTGAGGATAACTAGCTCATAGGAGTGGAGACTCCCCATCTAGCTGGCCACCTCATCCATATCCTCCCTTTTATATCCTCAGCCCTTTCCCATCCTTCTGTCATTTAGAAATAACCTTACAGTGTGTGGCCTGATGAAAGATTTCATTGAGAAATCTTCTCTGAAAGCAGAATCTTCTGCAGGAGTATTTCTAGACAGACAGGCCTAGCTGGCATAAGGGATACAATGTTTCCATTTAGCACCGACTAAATGGAAACATTGTATCCGCACCGACTAAATGAAAACATTGCACCCGCACTGACTAGATGGAAACATTGTATCCGCACCGACTAGATAGAAACACTGTGTCCGGACCGACTAGATGGAAACATTGTATCCCTTATGCCAGATAGGTCTGTCTGTCTTGAAATATTCCTGCAGAAGATTCTGCTTTCAGAGAAGATTTCTCAATGAAATCTTTCATCAGGCCACACACTATAAGGTTATTTCTCCATCGTCACAACTATAGAAAACTCACATTTGAAATTTGACTGGAGTTCCTGTCTACATTCAGGTTCACATATTTAAAAAACAAACAAACAAACAAACAAAAAGCTCTGCTATGCTTCTTATGGAAACTAACAACAATATTCTGGTGTAGAAGGGAAACAATGAAATCGCCTAAGCAAGGCAGAAACAGCACGCTGGGCTTGCTGTCTGAGTGCTAACTGGGCTTATCCTTGGTGGGGCTCTGATTTCATTGGAGAAATGAACAGCAATATTCCTAAGTCAGGCACTGAGATTTTGCAAACTTACCTCAAAGATAAGAAAATCTAAAGAAATTGTGTGCATTTGAATCCTGCACCTGAGCCAGGAGATAATGTGGAGGACAGGGTTGGAAAGAGTGCTGTTTCCATCACATGGCGCTTAATCTTGATTGTCAATGTGATGGGATTTAGAATCACCATGGAAACAAATCTCTGGGTATTTCCTCGAGGGATTTTCTCCACTAAGTTTTAATTAATGTGGAGACACACACCCTAAATGCGGACAGCACCACTCACTGTGCCTTGGGGTCCTGTGCCGCATAAACAAGATGGCTGACGAAGCTTTCAGCTCTTTCTGTTTTCGAACTTCGGATGTGGAGCGACCAGAAACACTCTGCTCCTGCTGCAGGAATTGTCCAGCCATGCTAGATGGTACCCGCAAAGAGTGAGTCAGATAGGCAGAGCGGTCAGTCATTTAAGTCAGGTGTTCTACCACATCAACAAGGGAAGAAAGTAAGACATCTGACTGTTACCTGTCCTGGCCTGACCATCAGTGTGTTGCCTCCCCAGAATAGCCCAAGACATCAGAGCTTCTGCTGAGGAGAGACGGGGTCATGTCCACCACCTTATCAAAATCAAGGGAAGTTAACATTAGTAGCGCCGACTAAATGGAAGCACTGTATCGGCACCGACTAAATGGAAACACTGTGTCAGCACCGACTAGATGGAAACATTGTATCCCCACTGACTAAATGGAAACATTGTATCCCTTATGCTTTTGTAACATTTGACCATTCTTGCTGGGCATTGCCCCTACAGTCTTGGTCGCTGAATCTTTATTTCATGTTATACAGCATGTAAATAAGACAGATCGAGGGCTTTGAGGACACAGGTGCTCCCTACTGGGCTTCATGGCAACTGAAGGGAGGGCTCGAGTCCCATCAAGGCTGACAGAGCAGCAGCCTTTCTCCTTATTTCAGCTAAAATGGAGCATGGCCTTCTAATCTGCTGCCATTTTAGAAGCAATTTAACAATCCCACCCTTGAGGTGTGTTTGTGGCCTCACAGGTGTTTCCAGGTGCAAAGTCACTAAAAAATATAATTGTTTGGGTTTCCTTTCATCTTCAGCAGAATCTGCTGTTTTCCTGTTGGTCTCTGGTCACCTAAAAAGCCCTACCTTGCTTTGAGGGTTACTAAGGAGAGTCAGCAGTGGGGACAGGAGGCAAGGACCCACCCCCACGCCCTGCACTGCTCTTTGCAGCATGTGCCCTCTGCAGTTAGATGTTTGACCCACATTCTTCATGATCAGAGTTAAAGCTTCCACACTGGGACAAATGTCCCCTTCCGGATTAATAAATTGGCATCTCTCTGAGTTTTAGCAGATTTGGTAGAGAACTGGGGATGGCCACTGCACCCTGAAGTTGTTCTTTTTTCCCACTTTGTGTCTTTCTTGCATAATTGGCTTCTTCTTTGAGTTTAAAATCTAAATAGGTCTTTCTAAGTAGGTAAAGGCTATTTTAGAAGCTTCCTGGGGCAGATGTTAAAACAGCGGTACTTCCTATGCTTGTTTTATTTGTTGGTTGCATCCAGGGCAATGGTCACTTAGCTTAGAGTGATACATTCACATCCTGCAGAGACAGTGCTATTCCTGTCTCCCAGATCACCATGGGAGATGTGTGGGGAGCATTCACACTGTCCCTCCCAAGCCACTACTTCCTCTCTTGAATTAAAGGTATATGAACATTCATTTTTTATGTACAGCATCCTTGGTAAAGATCACTACGATCATAGAATGTGCTGTTTGTACTAGAAAATAATACCAAAGGATGTATGTGGTAAGGCTCATGCTTTGTGTAATGGTCTGATTCAAGTAGAACACTGCCACCCCCCAGAAAAAAATGTGAATAATTTCAGATTTACATATGAGCTAGAAATGTCTCCAAGACATTGTTTCCCATTTATCTGCTTTGTAGTGATAGTAACATCAAGATAGGAAATTGGGGATAGTCCTTTGAGTTGTGATTTTTAATCAGTATTAACGTATTTCTTGTCGATCAGCCAACTAAAGGAGAACAGAGCTTCATGAAAAGCCCAAGGTCTCTGCTAGAGGTTAAAGTGCATCTGCTTCAAATAACGCTTTTCATTTCCCTGAAAATGGAAAATTATCTCTCATCAGCCAAGGAAACCCTTCAGATGAGTAGATTTTGTATTCGGCAAGATGCCCAGTGTGATACCCCCTTGGCCACACCCACAGCCTACCCATCATGCACAGCTCTGTGATACCACCTTGGCCACACCCGCAGCCTAGGCACCATGCACACCTCTGGCCTACAGCTTGGCCACACCCACATTTGGTTAGAGCAGAAATCTGAGGACCAGTCTCCACACTGCAGATGAGATAGTCTGTGCCAAGTGCTGAGGCAACACAGGACCATGTACTTCTGTTCTATCTTTAATTGTAATGACAGATTCGTTTACAGCTGAACAAAATTGACTGTAAACATGTCGGGACTTAAACCTGGAGGTGTGTTAGCTGGCTTTGTAACCTCTTCGCTTAGTTTAGATTAACCTCCGTCTGTTTAATTTATTGCATGTCTTCCTAGTTCCTGAGGGAGTGAAGACATCTTTCGACCTCCTTATGGAGTTTGGGTTTGCTGGTGTGTGACTTGCTTCCTGGATGCACAGAAAGCTGACGAAGAAGGAAGGGTTGTCTGGCATTTCCTTTACCCCCTTGCTTCACTGCAGGACCATTATGTCTCCTCTCTTCCTGAATCCTCAAAACCTATTTCAGGCCATTATTATAGCTACTTCTCTGTGAAAATTTTAGGAGCTGGGAACAGACCACCGTGTATAGAAAAGAATTAAGAAAAGAGTCCTAAGATGAGGGACCACTGATGTGACCTGGAGCAACACAAGAAAAGACTTCAATCACGGGACTGAACCATTTAACGGTTCGACTTCCAGGGAGTGTCTGAACTTACCTAAGCATCTATTACCTTACCAGTGCAACAAAATAGCAGTATGTCCCTGCAGATGGTCACACAAACTAAAGATAAATGTTTGTGCCTCCTACTCGGTAATGCACACACTAGCAGCTCTAGAAATGTGGTGGTTTGGATTTGCTGGGAATTCAGACACTCAGCTGTCCAGTATAGAGAGCACACTTCACCCATTCTATGGCACGTGCATTTGCATATTTTAACATCTCCTGAGTTGAGATAGGCTTTACTGAAAACAGCTCCAGAAATTACTGAACAACAGTATGATCTTATTTTTCTCCTCACTTTAATATAACAACAACACAAAAAACAAAACTATCTTTGCCAAATCTGAACTCTGACTATGTGCTTAGCACTGAATGTTGGGTATGGCTCATCCGACCCAGTTTTGACAATAACTAGGTTGTAGGACCATAGCCTTGATCCCTTTATATAAGAGGTTGGGCACCTTTCACATGGTTGAGGTGATGATATTTTATTTGGATTGTGATAAGTAAAGCAGAACAGAGAGTAAAACCGCTGCACTGAGGAGTTTTACAAACCAGGCAGTGGTGACACACACTTCTAACCCCAGTAGCCACACTAGTTGTCACAGAAACCAGGTGATAGCAGTGCACACCTTTAATCCCAGCCCTAGAGAGGATTATAAAATGGGAGGAGACGGCCCTCAGACACAGTCTCATTCTGAGATTCCTGGAGGCAGGATCGCCATTTCAGACTGAGGTTGAGTGAAGAGCCAGTAGCTGGCTGCTTTGCTTTTCTGACCTTCAGATTGAACCCCAATTTCTGTCCCTGGGTTTTATTGATTGTGCTGCAAGCTGACACCCAGAAGAGGAAGTAAGGTGGGAGTCTAAGTGCAGTCTCTGCAGAGGGATTTGATCTCTTTCCCTCTCCCCCACTCTCTGTGACTCTGCTTCCAGAGCGAGTCTGGCTGACTTGGGAGTTATCTGAACAATATGAGCTTGGGTATTGGCTCAGCTTTCTGGCTTGTTTTACTTGTTTACAAAGTGGCAAAAAACTGTAGGATCTGTGTATCTAGCAAAGATTAGGAAGAATAAATACTTCAAGTACATGTGTACATTGCAGATAGACAAATAGAGAATTATATAACTGTGTACCTGCTCTGTAGATGTACGTATGCAATACACTTTAACTAATGCTTACTCAATCAGCCCCTGATAGCTATGAGGAAATGGTTCCAGGTGCTCCCAAAATTGCAAGCTCAACTCACTTATACATAATGAGGAATCTCCTCACATATACTTCAATAGTCTCTAGATTGGTTGTAGTTCCTAAGGCAATGAAAATCCTAAATAAAGGGTTGGTATATGCTATTGTTTACAGAGTAATGCCAATGGAAAAAGCACATTTTTTTTCATATGTAATTCTTTTCCAAAGGTGTTGACACCAGGGATGCTGAGCTATCAGGTCCGCAGCAGCTGACGGCAACTCTCTCTTTCTCTCTCTCTTTCTCTCTCTCTCTCTCTCTCCACACACACACACACACACACACACACACACACACTCACATACCTTTCACTTTTATCACAATCTGAAGGAGATATTAGTTTGAAATGGCTCTTACATATATTGCACATTGCCTGCTCAATGAGTGCTGGGTAGCTAAAAGGTATTCGTGTTTAATTGAAGGTAGCTAAAACCTTCTGTTGTTAACAGAATTCTGTTCTTCTCTGTTCTCCCATCCTGACTTGGTATTCACCTCTGGATTTGAAGTTTCTAGTAAGGTATTTTGAGTCGTTTTGGGAACAAAGGCTTAGATGTTTACTTCCACTGTCTCATGAAGGGTAAAGGTTTTAAAACTCTCTACTCATATTTTAATACATAATGCATTCAAATCTCTTAGCTAAGGTTATTATAGGCTAATATGCTTTGGGCTATCTAAAATCATTTAGCTACCTTAAATTAAAGCTTCAGGTTAAGTGCATATATCCACTGCCAGGATAATCAGACATTTGCATCACCTGCCAAGTGGTTCATTAGCTTATCACTCACTGTAGGTTGTCCTCTTATTGGCTGATATATAAACCAAGAGAATGAAGGCTAAGGAAACACACAACCCTTATGTTCCTTCAGTGACTGTTTTAAGGTTGTTTATTTAAAAATTAATTCATGGGATGCAACTTATTAAAAATAATTTCAGAGCATTAAGTAATTCTTGGTTAGAAAAAAATATCAGCTGACAAAAGCACCAAATGGTAGTAAGCTTGCTCTTATGTTCACTTTGTTTGGATATATTATGTATTAAAATATGTCTAGAGAGTTATAAAAACCCTCAGCCATTAATAAAATGGCAGATGCAGACATTTAGTCTGGGTTTCCAAAATGGGTCAGAATACCTTTATGCGAAGGTCAGAATCCAGGGGTGAAGTGGACAATCCTAGGGAACCGCAAACACAAGAGAACCCTAGAGAAAGGGAGGGCCCCTCACTAAAGATGACAACTGTGGCCTTAGGCACACCAAGTAATGGTGGCAAGAGAGTGAGAGCAGAATTCTGTTGCCAACTGAAGTTCATCTTTTTCCCTTCAGGTCGTTTTGAATACTGTGAGTTGTTTTGAGTCGGAAAAACACCTGTAGAAGATGCACAAACATCAATGCGAATGACCCAAGCAGGTCATAAAGCATCAAGAAAACACATAGATGGAAGGGAAGAAGGGGAGATGACACAACCAGGAGACAGAGCAAGAACAAACACCAGAAAGAAGAGTAAGTGTATTGTGGCCAAGCAGTGATGACTTCAAACATGAAGGGATGGAATCCACCAATCAAAAGACACAGAGTATCTGAAAAGGCAGATGTAACTCTGCATTGTACTCTGTGGTGAAATGATGAAAGGAAGGGTTCCACAGAACAGGGAGCCACAGAAGACAGCGTGGTCATATGGACCTCAGACACTTTGTGGTGAAATGATGGAAAGGAAGGGTTCCACAGAACAGGGAGCCACAGAAGACAGAGTGGTCAAATGTACCTCAGACAAAACAGTCAGAAAAAAATATGCTGCAGGTGACAAAGAATGACACTGTGTAATGAGAAACAGATCAATTGAATGGGAAGCTGAAGCTACTGCAGACTGGTGTGCCCCTAACAATGGGACACCTGGCTGTGGGAGCCACACAGCCAAGGGGCTAAAGGAGGAAACACACAATAGCAGCAGCAAGAAAGTTCAGTACTCCACTTTCAGCAAGAGAACAACCAGGTATAAAAACCTGTAAGAGGGGCCCGAGAGATGGCTCAGTGGTTAAGGGCATTGCCTGCTCTTCCAAAGGTCCGGAGTTCAATTCCCAGCAACCACATGGTGGCTCACAACCATCTGTAATGAGGTCTGGTGCCCTCCTCTGGCCTGCAGACATACATGCAGACAGAATATTGTATACATAATAAATAAATAAATATTTTTAAAAAAAACCTGTAAGAAAACAGAAGTAGTGAAAAAGCTACTAACTAATTTGTCCTGACAGATACACCCAGATAACACCACCCTTAAGTAGTAAAACACAAATTTACTCTAGATGAACACACAGGAGTAAAAGCCCTAGGAGGAAGCCAAGGAAAGCAGTAGAACGTTGATTTTTTTTTTGATGCCTCCTTGGTTGTTTATTCCTGAGTGTGGGCTGGTGTATATGCATTTGATGCCATTTTTAATAAAATTGCTCCTTTACTCCCCATTTTAGGCTGTCCACAGGTAATTTCTGGTAGTTGCTTTTCTGTCACTTTTTACTAATATGAATTAGTACTTACTAATATAAATTAGTAATTCTCTTTTGTGAAATTTTCAGGGGTTTTTACATATAAGGTCAACTCTTTTATGTCTATTCCTCCCAACCCAGTTGCCTGAGAAAAAAAGCCAAAAAGACAAATGTTACCGAAGAGTAACCATACAAAGTGTACCTGCCCAAGGAGAGGAGAGGCACACACAGATACACGAGAACTATAGATCCTCTAAGCTGGTTTGTAAACATGGAGCACAGGTCCCCAGCAACCAGAAGAAGCCAAGAGGGGATTGCAGAACAGATTCTTCTACCTGAAGGAGGAACTACAATTACCCCTTCTGATGAGGAAGCCAAGGCACTGAGAAATATGTAACTTGTTCTTGATGGTTAGAGTTATTGAAAAGCTCCCATGCTGGGGGGGGAGGGAGGAATGACTGACAGTCCTTATTTCTATATCATGACAATCTCTCAGAAGCTACACTAGGGCTTCCTATGACCGCCGTGAACAAGTCCAAATGCTTACCGCCTCCAGCAGAGCAAATGCAGCAGCTATGTGTTGAGCTATAAAAAGAGGTGCACTAACCATTGCACATAGGAAGCCTAATATGGGTCTGCTTAGCCAGTGTGAAAATTTCAGCATCTGCCCCCACTGGTGTCTACCCAGCCACGTCAAATAGCAGTGACCATGAAATGGCTATGGTGAATAAGCAGTGGGCCTGCCTTTTCTGGATTCTTGCCTAATAATACAAAAGCATGTGCTGAGTCAAAGAGAAGACTTTCCAGTCACGAACTGCGCCTCTTGAAGTGACTGGAAATGCTGTCCTTATACTAATAACAGTGCACTTGCTCAACAGTGTCCACCGCACTTGTCCTAAAGACAAGAGTTAATTGTGGGTTGTCCCTGGAATCTTCCAAAGCTTCCAAGATTCGTGGTGGCTATGATGCACACCCTGAGGCAGGGACACGCCCCCCCCCCCGCCAGCTAGCAGCTATGCTCCCCCAGCTTGACTTTGGGGCTCACTGATCACACATGGCAGAAGAAGGAAGAGTGGATTCTAAGAAGCATCAAGAGCCACCTGATACTTCCCCCCTGAGAGGAGCCTTCCAAAAGAGAGCACCTATTTTACAGGCTATGCACAAATATTGAGAATCCTTCTTCAGCTGTTCTGGTGGGGTCTGCATCAAGCCTTGCGTATTTTTTAAAAATTTTATTTCTGCTGAAAACAATCAAGAATGTCTTATCGCCTGGCTAAAAGGGTGCACTCTGAGGAAAGCTGAGCACAGGATGGCTGAGCATTTGCTAGATGCTTCAAATGAGTATTAAATGAGTATTTTCTTCTCATTAAAATCTATATACATGAATGTAATAACAATTAATAAAATAAAGAAGCCATGAATTTGTAAGACAGTAAGGAGAGGGCATATGGGAGGGTTAGGAGGAAGGAAAGGGAAGAGGAAACGATGTAATTATATTATAATCTCAAAATAAAAGAAGTAATTAAAATATATATGTGGGGGGGGTCAGCAAGATGGCTCAGTGGGCCAAGCATTTGTGACTTAAGTATAACAATGTGAGCTCCATGCCTGAAACTCCTGTAAAGGTAGGAGGAGAGAAAGCACTCCACCAGGTTGCCCTCTGACCTCCACCACGTGCTGTGGCATGCACACACAGCAGTAGTAAATGAAATAATAAAACATGCATTGACTTAGTAGCTTCTTTAACACTGAATTAACTGTGCCTAAGTACCTGGAAAAATTTTGAAGCACACAGTGAAACCCATTTTAAAAGATCACTAATATGGAATCCTTTCTTATTTCATTTACTGCACACCCTATTTTCATAAGAGAACAGGAATTTAATATTCTGGTAGGTTTGCAAATATATGTGAGGTATTTACAGAATCTATGGCAGTCGTGGAAATGAAACTTTGCCTTGAGGCCCATGTCCCTCTCTTGACCTATTGCTTTTCCTGTGTCCTTGTTTGGCAAGGGTGTGGCAAAGCTGCAGAGACCCAGGCCTCTCTTCTCTCTAGCTCTCTGGTTCGCTGGCAGATGAGGAGGCAGTCCATGTACTGTTAATGCCACAGATTCGTCCAGCATCACACACTGAAGGTGGGGATGGTCATCACCTAAGGAGTGGTCAGATTTTCAGGACATCTACAAACTGCAGTTGTGAAATGGGATTTCCTGAAGACACCCCCATTAGCCTGATTCTATCCCCCTCTTCCACTCTTCAGACTTTCAAAATTTTCAAAATGGAAAAAAAAAATGTCTTGACTCTCCTCCTTCCCCACCTAGCTTCCTTTGATGAATTAATTAGGTACATGTTAAATGAACTGCAGACATCCAATTCCTGGCTCCCAGCCCTGTGCATTATCTCTACAGCTTTAGTAGAATCCATTTCTGCCCTTGTTGCATCAAAGCTTCCTCAGTGCCCACACGTTCCCTCGAAGAGTAAACTTCCATGGAAGAGAGGCAGTTCATCTCCGTTTACAAGCCACAAGAGTCCCTCACCAACCTTCAACGCAGGACCTGGATCATGCCTTGGATATTCCTGACATCAAGACAAATCCATTCATTATAACTAAATATATCCTCATAAACTGCAGTGTGCAGTGGGAATTTAACTGTGTTCTATGATGTGAGGGAGAGGCTTTATGTATGAAAACTATGGTGCCTCCTGGGAAAAATCATAGCAGGCGTGTTTTCAGTATGTTGTAGGAAATCAACATTCTTTATGAGATTAAAAACACAGTCACTCGCAGAACTAACTTGTGATAATGGCACTCTTGCCAGTTCCACAAGGAGATGGCAAAGAGCACCTGAGGGAAGGCAAACCCCCTTCAGTCTTCCGCGGCGACTCATGGCAAAGAAGGAGGTAGGAGCAAACACCCACTACAGCGTCCCGTGCTGCCTCTCCCACATGACGGAGGGACGTGGGCTACACGAAATGAATTGTGTGTTAGCATATATTTTGGATGACTTCCAATAGATGAATTGTCTTAGATTTATGCAAATAAAGCCACGTCTCTATGTTTTTCTATGTTATGCCCTCTTACAAAGGCTTTGTTTGGAGTGGGATTTATTAGGGCTGTTGATGAAGTTTTCAAAATGTCCCAGAATCACTGAGGGACTAAAAGATGCATAGCTTGCCAACTCCAACTCTAGATTTTCTGTCTTTGCTCATGAGGGGCCGAGGATCAGAAAATCGGAGTTTTTGAATTGTTTTGCTTTATTTATTTATTTATTTATTTATTTATTTATTTATTTATTTATTTAATGAAACAAGATCTCACTGCACAGCTCAGAATGGCCCAGAACTCATGATTCTCCTGCCTCAGCTTCAGAGCAATGGGATGGTACATGCATGCTACCCTGTCTGACTTTAACTATTGCAGTTATAAGGAGGTTCCTGGTGACGTCAGTGGTACTGATGCTGCAACATTTCTACAGAAAAAGATACTCCCAAGATGCTGCTCTGCTCAGCTCCACTCTTCACCACGTCTCCATGCCAATCACTACACAACTCTGTGCCAACCGTGGCGAGAACTTGGAAGTTGGTGTTGAGGAGACATAAAATCTCAATAAAATAGAATGAGCCAGTCAGAAGACCTGTGCAAATACTTACCAATAGTGTGTCACACACTTAAGCTTCATTCAACAGATAGCTCTAGTGTGACTATGTTCTTGTCACAATCAGAAAGGCAATGAAGGAGACTGGGACACATCCAAGTGTATGGAGTACTAGGGTTCACTGTTTAAGGAACCCCCAAAGAAGCATGCCATTTGGCAATCCAAAAAGCATCGTGTCAGAAATGAAGAATCTATGGTAATTTGCTCTCACTAGAATTGACCATGGAAGGTTCCTGTCTCCATAAACATCACTTATGGTTTTGATGCATCCACTTGCACCTCCATGAGTGACTGAAGACACCCAGTCAGATCTGCTCCTGTCATGATGGAACTTGCTTTGGTCGAGTGTGAAATCATTTTCACTATGGGCACAAGGGAGAAACTGATTTCTCAAGTGGGGGGGGGGCACTAATATGGCTATGCTATTGCGGAGATATGCAAATTTGCAAATGGCTTGTGGCAACATGAAAGAGACAGTTACAGTTTGACACCTGGCGACTAAAGCCATTGCTTTGATGGCGATCTGTGCCACCAGTAAAGAGACAATACCCAGAATGGTTTGCATGCACTCTGCTCTCAGAGCTCCAGGAGATGGATGCCTGCGGAGAGGTAACTGGCTGCAGACGAGGTGCTATCCTGGAGTATAAATGAGACTCGAAATGCAACCCCGTCTCCACAAAGCCAAGGTGCTCAGATCTCGTAAGAAACCAGACTGTGCTTCTTCACACCCACACACCATCAAATCCCCTGTGGCAGGATTGCTACTGAGACACCCTTTCATACCGTGAAAACTGCCGGGGCCTAGCTGCTGTTTGCCGAGACCAGCTAATCTTTCTGCTTTCTTTTTTAAGTATGGAAATTTCCAGCCCATGAAACGCAAGCAAAGAGAATGTGGAATGAACTCTCACCCAGCACCATCCAGTTCAACTCAACCAGCTGACAGTTGCTCCAGAACCTCCACACCTGGGTACACTCTCAAGTATTGAAACATCAGTTTGTATAATCATGGCAATTTCTTTTGCACAACAATATTTCTGATAGACTTTTTGTAAAAAAACAAAAACCATAAGCTCAACAGTTACTCAGCAGAAATTGCACTGTCAACCTGACCGTGAATAGATGGGGGAGGGTTACATTCTGGGTCTTTCGGTTTTCTTATGATTAGAATGTCACCCACTCACGCTGAACAATTAAGCAAGATAAGTCTGTTAAAAGGCGACAACATTGGTCATGGTAATCACGTGACCATGAAAGAATGGTTCTGTGTGATTCCTGGAGTTCTCATGCTAGCAGTAAACACTCCTATGTGGATTAAAGCTGCCCAGAGGGTTGGAAGGCTGAAAGGAGTGAGTGGCTAATTTAAATCTATATTAAAAGTGCGTTTGAAAGCTAGCTCTGTCTCACACTGACCTGTCCAGTCCTGAGACTTTCCTGTGTGAATGTCAAGAATTTCTGCTTCATCCGCCCAAGGCCCCAGAAAGAACTCCTCAGGCTCCACATCTTCAGCTCCACATGGGTAGGAATAAAGGTTCCGTTCAGTCATTTAGTAGGCACACAGTAGGTCCACGTTCACCTCCCCTGTCTCCCTCTGACTGTCTATTTGTACACAAAGGACTGGGTTCCAAGGCTCCTGATGTGCAGGCCCACTAGGCTGCTGTGTTCTCTATACCCAGCACCGGGACTTCTGTGAAGTGCGGATCCAATATTCCGTGTGATCCTGAACAGCAACCGAAAAGTGTTTAAAGAGTCAAATGAGTTTTAAGCAAGAATTGGAGTTTTTTTTTTTTTTTTCAGGAAAGCAAAGGAGCCCAACTTTCATATGGAGATGAGGCCAGACGTGATATCTGACACAACTTCTAGCCTGACAGCCTGACCTTGAAGAGTGTCATTTTGTATTCAAACAGAATGGAGGTACCTTTCATAATTTGTGAATTATGTGACTTTAGTTCTTTCTATCTTTGCCCCACAGAAAGACTGGCAGCAAGTGTGCTTGAAAAAGCCTCGCCACCACGTATCATAATGGTCATGGATTTACTGTGAAAATGAAATGGACAGGTTTGAAAAGACACAAAGGCATGCAAATGCAATATGCCTTCTTTACATCCTGTGCTGGGAAACATGGCTATACTGGATTCTGCCTTCCTTAGCGCCC
>NW_004949105.1:8294891-8298472 GCF_000317375.1 Microtus ochrogaster | reverse complement strand
GGAGACAGCTCTCACACACAGTCTCATCCTGAGATTACTGGGGGAGACAGCTCTCACACACAGTCTCATCCTGAGATTACTGGAGGCTGGATCGCCATTTCAGACTGAAGAAGAGGTAAGAGCCAGGGGCTGGCTGTTTGGCTTTTCTGACCTTCAGTTGAACCCCAGTTTCTGTCTCTGGGTTTTTCTTAATCGTGCTACAATATACCCTCTTCTTTTGGGTACAGATGTTGATACTGGCTCATAGTTTCCATATGTGAAGAGCAGAGAAGGTTTTTATTGCACAATGCTTTTAATATATTCCTTAATATAAGATATGCCTGACAGTATCTAGATGAGAAATGCCATCTGATTGTTATGCAGGCTTGGCAGGAAGTGCACTCAGGAAGTACCCTGAACCACACTTTCCATGGCTTTTTAGTAACTAAGCTTTGTATAGCTTCTAATCATATGTACAAATGTCATAATTAAGTTTTCCTGAAAAACAAAACTGTATTTAAATTAAAATAAATTATTTAAATGGGACAGCACATTTCCCGATTTAACAATTATAATTCCAACACTATAAATAGGTGAGGTTTACAAACAGCATGGGCTGCGCTCTCATGAGCGTGTGTGCAAATGTGAGGGTTCAGACCCCGTCCTTTCCACCTCCGCACACCATTACGTACACAAAAGCTGCCTCTGACATTTTCTATTTGGCCAAGCTAATGAGGAGGCATTGGGAATTCTTTCAATATTTCTCATGTTCTCAAAAATAACTAGGAAACACTTGGTCACATCCAAAAATGTATCATTTTTCTTTTCCAAAATGCGTATTAAAGAAGAAAAAGCATCCCAGAAAACATCTGTCATGGAGATAATTGGGAAATTCTTTATCTTTGGAATTCTTCCAATTTCAGTTATTAGCAACTGTGCTCCAGTTGTCATCATCAGTCGGAGGATGAATAAAGAATATGGAACCCTCACGGTTGATGTTCAACACCATTGTTAGCACTGTGGGGCTCGATTGATGGAACCAAAACACGGCCCCAAGTGTTCACAAGCAATTATTGGGTCATTCCTCCTGATACACTCTCATATCACGCCTAGAGAGAAAGACAAGAGAGTGTTCTAGAGAAAGCTCGGAAAGGAGATAGCTGATTGGAGGATGAGGAGTAAGGAAGGAGAAACAAGCAAAGCAACCAGCCCGTAGGACCTGCACACTCTTGTGAAGCATCTGAACCCGCAGAACTGAGGACCCCTGGAGGTCCATGGACAGGACTGCTATGATCTTTCTGGGTTGATGCAGAAGAATCCTGCAGTTTTATCCTCGATCCCCCTGAATTTCTCCCCAGGAAAACACATCCTGTCTAGCGACAATCACACAGCTCTTTCTGAGATCCTCTCTGTCCTGTATATCATCCAGTCTCATATCCCTGATCAGTCTTCAGATTACTGCACCTCTGCGTGAACTCCATGGAGGACCATGACGGAACTGCCTGGTGGTGGGCTTTCTGAGATCCTCTCCGTCCTGTATATCATCCAGTCTCATATCCCTGATCAGTCTTCAGATTACTGCACCTCTGCGTGAACTCCATGGAGGACCATGACGGAGCTGCCTGGTGGTGGGCTCAGAAGTCTCGACACGCAAAAGCCCTTTGAGATAACAGGTACAAGCTGCTGTAGTCTACTGCTTTCCAGAAGAGACGGTCTAGAGATGAGCAGGTGACCACTGAGGCTAAGAGAACTCCCACTCCTATCAAATGTTCTCTAGTGCCTGAGTATGGCTCCTGTGAGCCCAGTGGCACCGGAAAGAAATCCCGCTTAAGGGTGTGGTTCTATGTCTGCCTCATCGGTCACATTCAAGCTTTCTTACAGCAAAGCAAACTAGGTTCATTCCTGCTGATGATTAACCTCTGTTTCTCAAGGGTTGGGCTATGCCCCATTTGTAACCTTATGGGGATCATGTCTTCATTTCAAAAAGTTGTTTATAGCCATCTTGTAACCCTAGCTTTGTTCCGAAAGGGTTGTTGTGGCTACCTTGTTATGGCGACCTTGTTATGAGGACCTTGTAAGCACCCACGTCTCTGTGTCAGGAGGGATTAACCTGCTATGCTCATGTTCTGCTTCTCTAACCCCGCCTATGTGGACTGTTAAATCCCCCACATGCTACAGGTGGGTTCACATGGGCAGAAGACCCCATTTCTTATTCAAGAAGGAAAAGTAATCCGTGTTCTTCAGAGCAATAACCCAGACATAACTGAAAGGAGGCTGACAATTAATTATAGCTTCTTCTGTTACCAAGGGAACGGCCAGCAACAAAGACAGTGACTTTCAGGGTCCTTGTCCCAAACTGGCCTGATTTTGTTATTGCTATAGAAACTCTCCACTGCTTTCTCAGAAGCCTCTAGAACGTCTGTCTCCGCGAAGCCGGAAGGACCAGTTCTGATGCTCTGCAGACATTACTGCACTGACAGCAAGCACTAGGAAGCTTCTGTGTAAGGAGCGAGCTGGAGAGAACAAACAGAACAATCCCTGTTTCGCCAAGTGTCTGTCTTTCACAGAAAGAATGCCAAGGCCAACACGGCCTCTTCCACCGGCAGCCACCTCCACCCAACACTCGCATAGTGCTGCTTCCTAGCAGTAGCCCACCTGGAGAAGGGCCTCCCCTCCTCCCCTTCACTCTGCATCCAAGAACCTGTCTGATTAATTGCATCCCAGCCTGATGGCTTCTTTATTCAACACCTGTTCAGAGTTAATCAAGCTTCAGACAAATGACATGCCCTAAGACAACCTATTGCTGAATAGCTGCTATTTAGAGACAGATGATAGACTGGGCGGATCACATGAGATTCCCACTCAGGGATGAGACTGCAAAGTCTCTGTTAATCCACTCTGACATGGAGGCACCAGCAGTGGCCAGACAGAGATGCAGACTCTCCGAGGACCCGGGTTCTCCGAGTTTAGGAGGAACATCTTTTCATGTTCAGAAAACCAAGTTTGCCCTTGCCAGGATTGTTATTCGTTATTTTAATGACAGATATGAGCCTTGTTTGTGTTACGGGGAAAATCATGTATTCTTCTAAAGTCATGCTATTGACTCTTTTTTATGCTTCTTGGAGATCACCATTTGAGACATGTTTGATGCATTAACTGAATGCATTGACAGAAACAGTAACTCTAAGAAAGCAGCGGTAATTTTAACAATTCTAGCTCTGTAATTAAAATAAACCTAGTGTGAAGATGCCCAAATCTCTTAGATTTCTTTTCCTTTGCATACCTGGAATTCAGTGGCTTCTCCGTCTCATGCATATTTTTTAAACCTGCAAATTCTCTTTTATGTGATTGTTATTGCAAAAGCATGAAATGATGAAGGCAGGCAGACACACCACCCTTGAAGAACTCAGAAGGACAGAAAGGAGAAAAGTGATGCTGATGTTGACTGGTGAGGAGCAAAATGTGGGGACTGCAGGCACACACACACACAGACACACACACAGACACACAGACACACACACACAGACACACACACAGATACACAGACACACACACAGACACACAGACACACAGACACACAGACACACACACAGACACACACA
>NW_004949105.1:8273608-8294609 GCF_000317375.1 Microtus ochrogaster | reverse complement strand
ACACACACACACACAGACACACAGACACACACACATGCACACGCACACGAGCTTAGGATAGCCCGTGGGTATGGCCCAACCCCTCCCAGCTAAAGACACGAGTATTTCTAGCTTCAAGTCTGTGCTCCACTCCTTTTTCCATGTCAGAAAGTAGGCTCGGGCATGTGGCTTACTTCACAAGCGTTCTATTGAGCAGTTGTCTTTATTTTCTCTTCAACCTTTTCTGAATTCCTTTTTTATTAATTTTTTTCATACAATGTATTTTGATTGTTTCCCCTCCTCTCCAACTGCAAATAGATCCTCCCCACCTCCTTTTAACCCCCCTCCCCCGAATATCTCAAATCCTTGCCACCTCTCTTGGTTTCTGAAGGTGGCTTCTTACTGCAGTCCCTGTATGCACATCCTAACCATTGTGGATTCTTTGTTTCTCTATGTCCACGAGGGACCGGCCCAGCACCTGCACTCAGCCCATGTGACACTCTGTGCTGATATGTTTCAGTGACTCCCTTGGCAAACAGAATTAAATACAGCCTCTTTACCAAAGGTTACAGAACCCTGCCTACTGGATTGTTCTAGATTCTTCAGAACCATCCCAACCGATCCAGTCCCTGACACCTTCTCATGCCTGAGGCCATACTGGCCTTCTTGTTAGTCCTCAAGTTATCTCGCTCAAGGCTCAGACCCTTCCTTTTTCTACCATCTAGAATGATGTTTCATTCAGACCATTTTTGTTAGACTGTAAGCAAAATAAATAAATAAATAAAAATAAAATAAAATAAATGGTGTCCTTTGGTTTTTCAAGGGTTTCTTGCTGTGGTCTTGACTGTCCTGGTACTTGCTCTGTAGACCAATCTAGCCTCAAATTCGTCCTCCTCTGGCCCCTGAGTGCTGGGATTAAAGGTATACACCACCACTGCCTGGCAACAATAAGCAACTTTTAAGAGTTGGAAAGCAGTATGCCACCACTATGTTAAGCCACTAAAAATATCTTTGAATGGTAACATTGTCCCTTTCTTTACTTTATATTTAATAGTTACAGCCGTGCACTCCTGAAAACACTAACTAGTGAAGTAAGAAGTGTGAGACTCTCTACAAGAGAGGTTCTCAGCCTGTGCATTGCAGCCCATCTGGGGTCACATATCAGACATCCTGCATATCAGATATTTACATTGCCATTCATAACAGTAGCAAAATTACAGGGATAAAGTAGCAACAAGAATAATGTTATGGTTGGGGGTCATCACAACATGAGGAACTATATTAAAAGGTTGCAGCGTTGTAGCAAAAGGGGGTGCAACAAGGGTCTGAAATGGGATACTGGCCAGAATACTTTTCAAATGGATGACATCCCACATGTTTAAAATGTGCTCTTGGGTACATACCACATGCACACAGTACATGTATGAGCGTGTACGCCAACATTGAGAGCTTTTAAGAAGTCCCCATCTTAGTAACACCAACAGAAAGGAAGAGCTGGGCTCAGCATCCTCATTACTATACTGGACCTGCATCTCGTCAGAGCTGTGGTTTTGTTTATTTATTTTAGAACAGTTTTAGATTGTACAGATGGGTTTGGGATCAATGTCTTTCTCCAGCTCCTCCTAATATTGGTGCCATAACATAATCACAGTCTGTCGGAGCTAAGAACAAACAGTAATAACACCTTGCTAGCTCACAATATTTTACTCCCACTGCTGACTTGAGGATCCCATGCTGTTCTGCGCACTCCTTGTCCAGAGGTTCCTCCCACCCGTGACATTGGTCTACCTTCCCTCATCTTTATGACCGTGAGATATTTTGAGAGCTTGCTCAGTTACTTACTGGGATAAAGTGTGATCTCCGCTTTAGCAGTGAACTCTAAGAGCGATATTGCCTAAGGGCAGGTCTGTCTTTCATTTTCCTCGGGAATTGTTCTGCCCTCTCCTGTGGTTCAGGAGCTTTGGGAGAAGAGGCTGGTGTGAGCTCTGCTGCAGAGAATAAACACGGTGTGAAGCAGACATTGGAGAGGAACTGCTTGCTCAGGTGTCCCAAGACAGCAGTGCTGTGTGTGTGTGTGTGTGTGTGTGTGTGTGTGTATACATGCATGCATGCATGCGTGCGAGTGTGTGTGTGTGTGTGTGTGTGTGTGTGTGTGTGTGTTGGGGGGTAATCTATGGCCACACGTTGCAGAGATGGCAAGCCAACCAAGATTGACAGGTGCCACACATCAATCCTGCTTCATTTCCTACAGGCTAAAATGCTACAAGTTAGTAGGTGTGCTCATTCCAAACTCTTCATGACCCTATTACACTGTAAAGATTCTTTTTAGTGTGAACCTGCAGGGCATCTGCAGCTTTAAAATGGTGACTCCACCCTGGTTGGAAACGGGAGCTCTGCCATCACAGCTCACAGCCCACTGATCTCCAGAATCCCTGTCTTTTGGAAATGTACCTATTGCTTTTATAATAAACAATTAAGCTGGGCACATCTTAGTCTATTTATAGTTGCTAATTTGCAATGTCAGATTTCACCTCATTTGCAAACTAACTTTCTAGTATACAGCAGAAGCGATTAGGATTCCACAGACCTATCGCATTTACATAAGTAGCAGCCACTGGGTAATTCATTCTGTGCCTTTGACATGTAAGAGTTACTTTTGATCTTTCTATTTAATTCTAAAGCAACCGAAAGTAGGAGGCTCAGCACTATAGAGCTACACACATTCCACAAACAAATTACCTTTCTTTTTTTTCCCCCAAAGGACATAATTGATGCTTTGCCCCCGTTAATGCGGAAGCCTGTTTTTCGGGGATAACAACCACACCCAAGAGAGAGAAGTTCTCTTGTCTTGCAGCAGGAAGGACGGTTTATCCAGAAAATTCGTTACATCTAGAGTAAGCATAGTTTACTTTAATAAAAAGAATTGCACTTCTGAAAACCAAGATGCAATTATAAAATTAAGAACAGAGATAATTTTGCTGTGTCATTTTTAATTCCCTTTCTCCAAAGAATCTGCTTTATAATTCATATCATCTGCCAACTGCACAGTGCTCAGCCATGCTCCTGCACAGCGTCCACGCCTCCCATTCCCTTAGTGGGTGAGATTGGGCCTCTCATTGTGTTCTGCAGATATCTTGGGAGTTTATTGCTAAATTGATTCAATAATTAACTAAGTTTTAAACAAACAAGTTGCTCTTAATTTTTGTTATTTACCCCCACACACACAATTTATCTCTCTTTAGCTACTAAAATAAAGT
Source organism: Microtus ochrogaster (assembly GCF_000317375.1). NCBI lineage: Eukaryota > Metazoa > Chordata > Mammalia > Rodentia > Cricetidae > Microtus > Microtus ochrogaster. Next base: position 8,291,373 of record NW_004949105.1, on the reverse strand, counting down.
CGTATTTGATGTCCACTTACCAGTGAATGGATTATCATTGAATTGAGTACACCTAAGCAATGCATTTCTTTCCTAATCAGATATAGGTGATATGAACATTCTGGATTGATTTTTTTTTTCCAATTAGCTCTCCCACCTTTGCATGTAAATTCAGTAAGAACAAAGTAAGCTGGGCCAGCGTGGTAGGAGTAAAAGATTAAGAATGAGCAGGCAGAATCTGTCTGATACAAAAGGAGAACAAACCAAAGACATTTATAGACTCCTTGCTGAGGCAGGTGCCAAGGGAAAACTGATGTCTTTCTGATCACACTGTCCAATTGGGGCTGAGGCTGCCACGGCTCAGCTCCATCCCACACTTGGCTGCTGAACTTCCAGCAGACCCATCCTTCCCTGAAAATCTGTCTCCCCATCTGTAGAGAGATGATAACATCCATACCTGCCTTATATGGTTGTATAAATTAAGTTATAAAATCAAAATAAAGTGAGCCATGGTAGCTCTGGCACAAATTAAGACCTAATTAATTGCTAACTCTTACTCCCATCATTATCTCAAAAGTTTGTTATATAACTGCGTCTTATTTTTTTAACCTCCAATTGAAAACACAAGAATTTCTCCTTTCTTTTCCTCCTTCTAAATATAGAATTTATCAGTTTAAATCTATATTATGTCTGTTGTGAAACAGGGTAGATAAATTTTTAATCCTTGGAAATTAATTTACACAGAAAGTTACTTAAAATGACAGGTCCTGACTGGTGACGGGGGTCAGCTGGAAAGGTGTTCGCTGCCAGCTCAACTACTGGAATTCAGTCTCTGGGACCCCCATGGTGGAAGAAGAGAAGGAGTCTCCTCTGCTTGTCTGCTCACTTCCGCAAGAGCACGGCCGCATGCCCATGCGCACACCTAATAAATAAATAAATGCAATATGCTTCTGTCACTGGCTTTCAGGCTATTTTGAAGAATGTGGTTCTGTTTATCCAGCAATAGGCAATCTGTGTGTGCTGATCCTCAGTACACAGTGTTTAAAAAGACCCTTATTTCTGCATCCTAGGCCCCATCGAGTGCTGTCTTGGGATATTTTTAATTCTTCTCATCTCTGCACAATGTTAAGTTGAACAGAAATGACTCTCCTTAATTAAAGTCACACTCACAATAATAAAGAAAGAGTGATTCCTAGACCATAAACCAAATGTTATTCACAAGTAAAAAGAGCAGGCGAGGGTACTAGGAGTCGTATCAGAAGCCAGGAAGTTGTATGCAAAGCCAGGAAGGTTCCAGGGTTTTGGTTTGGAACCAGTAAAATGATCCCTGTCTGTATGACTTCATACCTGTTCCTATCAATTGCTGTGATACGTGGTATTATTTGTGTGCTTCCTCTTCAATAAGAATGTGGTTAGGCAACTTGACATTTGAAGTGAAAGAAAAAAATAACCCCAAAGACAACTCTGCGGAGAATTTATTTCCCCAAAGATGAATTAGTAGGACTAAATAATTCCTCACAAAATGGGTCACAAAGACAAATCAATCCATAACAGCGATCGATTAAGCGGCCTATCAGGGTGGTCGATCAGGGCAATTGATCAGGGCGGTCGATCAGGGCAGTCGACAGGGTGGGCCCTGATTTCCTATTTCCCTGCCCCATCAGCTCAAGTGATGTGACAGAGAGTTACATTTCTTGGTTGCTGGTGATTTGGTCTGTATCATGACAGGACTTGCTTATACACAGCACTTCCCATGAAGCAGAAACCCCTCCTTAAAGTCCTCAATGGGAAAGATTTGTCAAGACCCCCACAACCAGCTATTTATTGATATTCGGTGAGGTGCTCAATCCCTGAGCCTCATGTTGCTAACCTGGGACCTGGGACAGTCACCTGAACTCTACCACAATACAGAAGAGCCTTGAGGACCCGGTTGCTTTATTATCCCAATGGGGCTTTAAAAACTCTATCGCAAACATGATCAGGAACATCTCACTAGCCACTGCGAACCATTCAGGAACTTAACTACACCTCAAAGAATTGCTTAGATTATACACAAAGATCCTAAGAGCCCAGGGAAAGCATTCGAGCCGATGGATTGTAGACAGGGAGAATCCAAGCGAGAGAGCTCAGGAGACAGACTACAGACAGCTCCTCATGCAGGAGCATCCAAGACCAAAGGAAGTCACCTTCGCCTCCAAAGGCCACTGCACGGCTATTAGCTGCATTCTGGAAGAAGCAAAACAAGAGCTACTGGCATCTGCTCTGGTCGCTGCTTCAGATTGGGAGGACGGGTGGCAGATGGACACATTTCTGGGTAGTGAAACAGAAACCCTGGATACAGGCATCAGGGCCGTCTTAAAGGCCGTAAACATTCAGGCGTGTTAATGGCAGTTTCGTCACTCCCTAGAGTGAGTGACTGTGAACCCTTTAAAACTGAGAGATATTTCTGCAGTTGCTGCTATAACCCGTGTGAACGGATTTGTCCAGTTCAATGGCCACAGGTGAGAGGTAACGTCCAACTGAGTTCTGTCCCCAGTTTACTTCCGTCTCACGAACCTGGACACCAGTTCCCTCTGAAAGTTTATAAAGCTGAAGCTGCCCACATAAGACACGACTTATCTTCACACATTTAATGGGCTCTTGTCAGTTTCAGCTGATTGGGGTTCACTGCTCCCTGTCGGCTGCTCTCTTTTTGACTCAAAAGCAGTTTGCTAGATTGGGGGGAGGGGATCTCCAAAGAAAGGTTCTGGAGACTGGAGACCTGTTCAGTATCTGAAAATGAACACCCTCTGCCCCACACATACTGTGACACCACACTCAGGATCAATTCTGCTCTAAGGCAGACATAGCCATGATGTCACAAAAGGCCAAGCCTTCCTAAAAGCTGGCAGCAGAATTACAGAGAGAGGATGTGTCCCTGGTGTCTAGGTCTGGAAACTGAAAAACTAACTGGTTAGGCAGGTTCTCGAATTCTACGGCAAATCGGTTAAAAGGCATACATATTTTCACATGACCAAAGCTGCACTATGCTTCCTATTCAATTTAAAAGGGAGTGTTGGCCTCTCTGAGCAGTCTCCGGGGCCATTCCATTGCTCCCTTCTCCATCCTCGCTCTCTGAAGCGGCCTCGGTAGCCTGCCCCCTGCACAGCCCTCGGCGCACACCTTGCTGGCTCTCTTCCCCACTGGTAACACCTGAGCTCCCTAGCAGCGCCAGTCTTCCCCCGCTGATTCTCCAAAACAAACAGATTGCGAATCTTTGGTCTCGGTATTAAAGGATCAGAGGCCTAATGTAATGCTCCCAGAGTTTCTCTTATAGTGCTTAATCATTTATAGCGCAGAACATTTGAAACAGACTCGAAATAGACTTCTTTGCAACTCTGATCTCCTGTAAGAGAAAAGCCGGCATGTATATTTTATGACCCAGAATATTTCATGTCCATTGACCAGGGCACTGTGCCGAGATGTGAAAGCGTAGACATCTCTATTCTATGAAGGGAGCTGTGTTCGCACCTCCTTTGAAAGGTGCAGTGGGCTACCGGGCCACGCTCATAATAACTGTATGCTATTGCCTATCCATATACTCGCCCTTCGCAAATACATTAACATCGGGAAGAATGCTTCTACCAGTCAGGCAATGGGAGCATTTCATTGAAACAAGACACAGCTAACCCACTGAACAACTACAGGAAACAATGTATCCCTGGATAGAGATGCTGCTGCAGGGTTTTCAGTCAGCTTCCTCCAGCCAGTAAAAATGAATCCTACTTCTCCACATCTTCTAAAAAAACACAGATGTTGGAGGGAAAAAGAAGCCTGAGAACAAAGCTTGTCAATCAATCAATGACACAGTCAGGGAGGGGCATTCTTGCCAAATCCTCAGTCATCTGGGTGCTCACCGAGGCCATTACAAGCAGCTCTATCAATTCAGCCGCATAAGTTCCCAGCACCACACCTGAGCACATGAGCATGAGCACCTAACAAATCTTTAATGCACTGTGCAGCGTATGTGTATGTGTGCTTGTATGTGCAAGAGCAAGGGAAGAAAGGGCAGGGGGAGGAGAGAGATTGAGAATTCATTCGATCATTCTCAGCCTGTTTCTTTTCTGTGTGTTCAGCTCACAGCTTTTGTAGAGGTGGTAGCTTTTGTCTTGAGACTTTGGCGGGTGCTTGGTAAACACACTTCTGTGTCATGTTCTGTCACACTAAGGTACAAGAAAGATCTGTAGAAAGCAGAAAGGGAAGGTCAATGGCTCAAGAGAGAGGGAAGGTAAAGACAGCCTTGAGGGTCTGGGTAAATAAGGGCTAACGTGAAGGATCCAAAGATGTGCTACGTGCAATATAACAAGGTCCACAAGAAGGGAGAGAAATGAAAAGAAGTTTCCCTCATCCACACAAAATCTAATAACCTGAGTTTCTCTAAGGTCTCTGTGTGAAGAAATGGATTCCAAGCAAACACTAATGGGAAATTTTGGGAGGAGGGGGGCGAGTGGGAGGGTTTTAGATCACTGGGGGTCATACTAGAAGGAGGTCCACTCATGTCCTCTTCCCTCCTCTCTGCTTCCAGGCCAGGTGAATACAGTGTATTCTAGCCCAAGGCAACAGCAGCAGCCAATCACAGGTGCTCAAAAAATGTGGGACAGCGCTGGAATTTTGCATGGTTTGAACCTGCACAGGGTTTGTGCATATCCCAGGCTCTCCGAGTGTGTATGTGCGCCAGCTGTATTATTCTAGAAGATGCTTCTAGAGGATCCAGTCTCCTTGGTGTCTTCCACACCCTCTAGATCTTATCTTCCTCTTCCTCTTCAACACACTTCCCTGAGCCCCGGAGGGGGGGTTGATGCAGACATCCTATGTAGGACTGGATGTGCACTGTCCAGGTGAGGGTCTCTGTGTCAATTAACAATGACTGCAAGAATAAGCTGGGAAAGTGGATGTTTTCCAGAGAAATATCGCTGGTATAACAACCACATTCGAGGGAAGGCCATGTACTTAGGAATGATTACTCAACACAAAAGAGAACCTATGATTGTTTTGTCTGTGCCTTTTTGTTCTCTTTTATTTGTTTTATTTTAAGTTTGGTTTGATGTTAAATTTTAAAAGGTTTTCCAAATTTCCTGTTTGTTTTGAGAGACAAAGGGAGAGAAGGAATCTGAAGTTGGGTGGGTAGGATGTGGGAGGAATTTGGAGGTTGGAAATACAATAAAATTATATAGCTTAAAAAATTTAAAGTATTTCAAAATTGTGTTTGTTCTCAATTGAAGCTTTACTTCTCTATAAAGGTATGCAATTAAAGTCAGTTGGCTGACTGAAATTTTAAGAAAATTTGGTTTATATACATTTCCCTTTCTATATTTTTGTGAAATTTTATTTCAATTTGTGTGTGTGTGTGTGTGTGTGTGCGTGTGTGTGTGTATGTATGTGTGTAGGTTGGTTCCTTCTTAGGTTATAAGGAAGCATAGGGTCCCTTGGAGGTAGAGTTACAGGCATTTGTGAACTGCCCAGTGTGGGTGCCAGGGCCCAAACTCTGATATGCCTGTAGAACAGAAATAGCTCTCAACCTCTGAGCCATCTCTCTGGTCCTTGAGTGTTTTGAGCATCAGAAATGATGGATTGTAAGATACTGTCTAAGATTGTTACAACTGCCATAAAAGAAAATCACTGCATAATAAAAGAAAAGTAATTTGCACTAAAGCACTTGCTACAGTGCACTACAGCCCCAAGTGGAGGCAATCTCTTGCTGGTTAGCATGGTGCTGAGGCCCCTCCAGAGGGTGTAAATCAGCAGCCAGCACTTTACCACGACGTGTCTCTTTTTTGCTTAGTTACACTCTATCCAGTGAATTACTCTTCCCAGGCATGCTCATGGGAAGGTATTAATTAGACACTATCATCTCCATTTTACTAGAAAACACTAGTTTAGTAGCTTATTAGAATAATTCTTGGACATATTTCTGCAGCTTTCCAACTCACTCTGGCAGGGAGTAGCTAATGAACTTGAGGAAAAAGTCCAACAATTTAAGACACATAAGGACAGAATAAAACATGTCTTTTAGAGATTTATCTTATTATCGTGTGTGTGTCTGTGTGTGTGTATGTGTGTGCATGTGTGTGTGTGTGTGCATGCGTGTGCACTACATGAATGGAAGTGGCCACTGAGGCCAGGAGAGGTTGTCAGATCCCCTGTAATTGGAACACAGGCAGCTGTGTGACACACACTATAGAACTACATCCTATTCTCTCTGCAAGAGCAGCAAGTGTTCTTAATGGCTGAGACATTTCTTCAGCCTTGAATTGGATATTTTATTGTCAAAACTGCCTTTGTAAGTATAGAGGATTTGTAGTGTGTCCAAACAATGTATCACTCAAACTGGGACACTTTTGAGAGTGAATGGCGAGAGACATGACCAGGTGAGCTTAGACAAAAAAAAAAAAAAAAAAAAAAAATGTGTACTAAGGTCTTCTAGGGCCAGTGTGTACAGTGTCTGTCCAGTGTCAGGGTGAGTGATGGCAAACCATCTAATTCCACCAGGAAAATGTTCCCTTAAAAAGATTTACTTTAAAATCAAATACACTTTCAGAGTTCTCATGCATTCCTAGCATTTTTGAACCTGCAAGGGAAATCACTCTGTTGCAGATTCTTGTGCTCATAAAAGCACCCATGATGGATTTCCACTGGAGAAAATACAAGGAGATAATTACGAACAGTAGGGCACCAGCCAGAAATGTATGGATCATTGTGGGTGGGTGGTGGCAGCCAGCTGGTGTCTGGGAGAAGCAGCAGGAACAAAAGCAAAAAAAAAGTACTGAGGAAAGATGAGAAGAACCAGTGATTTACCGCCAGTTACCGTCAGCAAGAGCTGTGGAGAAAGTGACAAGCGGAAGTCTTAACGGGCAGGGCAGAGAAAGTGACAAGCGGAAGTCTTAACGGGCAGGTCTAATAATGTTCTTTCACTGAGCTAGAGGCATATTTTAACCCCCTATTATAAGACAGATGCAAATATATAAGGCATTGTTTCCTGTATGAAATAAATGAGTGAGATTTGGGAAAGCAAGGTGAAAAATGAAAATGTCGATTCTGAAGAGCGCTTCTATTTAACAAGTAAAACCAAGCTGATCGGTGACTGCCTGTCTCAGCAGCCAGCCGAAAACATTTTTTTAGACATGAGATCAATTCACATGTTATTCTCATTGAACCACATGAATATTATGCCCCTACCTTCTGAGCTGCTCACTGAATTGACTAGTTTCTGCTCCCTTGTCAGATCTGGTGGGGGTCGGGGGAGGACTTTAGAGATCAAGGTCTTCCAACACTAAAGTTGCAGCCATGTCCTAGGGAGCAGATGACAGCCCTCTTGATGACTGAGTCTCACAGGAAGATATAAGCAGCACATACTTCCTGACAGTGACCTGGGAATGTCTAAGGCCAAGCCTTGAAAATCTGCCACCATAAGCTGTGGGTAAGTCGGTCCGTGTGCAAAGGGATTTCTGGACAGAGACAATGGAGTAAGAAGTTACCAAAATTAATTGAATTGTTTCAGCCAGACTATTTCCATGTGCCCATAGATGTGTGTAAAGTGTTCATATGAACATAGGGCAGTGCATAAGATCATGATAAAAGAAATCAAGGAGGGCTGGAGATATGGCTCAGTGGATAAGAGCATTGCCTGCTCTTCCAAAGGTCCTGAGTTCAATTCCCGGCAACCACATGGTGGCTCACAACCATCTGTAATGAGGTCTGGTGCCCTCTTCTGGCCTGCAGACATACACACAGACAGAATATTGTATACATAATAAATAAATAAATATTTTTTTAAAAAAAGAAATCAAGGAGACCTTAGGGGCACAGTTAGGAGCTGGTGTCTACTGTTAGCGGGGTTCTAGCACATGGACTCTTGAGTCTGAGCTTATAGCCAGCATTGTGCCCTGTGCTCTGCCCCTCAGTTGACTGGCTTTGAGGTAGCCATTTCTATAAGGAGTCTTAAAAGGAGACCATCCTGAACTCAGGGATCCACAATCTATCCACAAGAATTAGAACAATTTTGGAAGAAATGCTACAGGATAATATAGAGCAATTGTTTAGTTTTGTAACAAACGTACATTTTCTTTCCTGGGGCTGAGCTATGTTTTACTCCCAACAGCAAAGAGTGAAAGTTTTCATGAACTGGGTCATTCGAATGCCTTTGATTCACTCTTCTTTGGATAAACACGATGTGAAATATATTCTCAAATGATCATTTTCTTTCTTTGTACATTCTCTGGCGAGGTGTCTACTACTATCTTTGACTTGATTTTTAAAAATAAATTAGTTTTATTATTACTTGGGGCAGGAGAGAGGAGAGGAATCTCCTTGTCCCATCAGCTTCTTGTAGCATGTGGCTACGTCCCTTCTTCCTGGTCTCTGTGTTTTCATTTGTTTCCCTGGGTCTGAGAGGTAACAAGAGGGAAAATGACTTTGGAAAATCTCAGGAATCTCAGTTTGTTCTGTGTACTCCTGATGTTAGAGTAAGCCTGTGTGCTGCATAGTTGTGAAGGGGCCACAGCTGAAGAGAGCCCTGCAGTTAAGTCCAGGTTGTGGAAGATGTTGGAGCCCACTCTCTGTGTGCTTGCTTACATGTGTTGTCCATTAAACTGAATACTTTCTTCTCAGCTGTCAGACTTCGGAGACAAAGGGGGGTGAGAGAAGTCGGGATCTCCCTGATATTCCTTGCACTCCCGTGATACTTCTGACTTAGCCAAGCATGCTCAAGTATTACCCTGGTTCATCCAACTAAAATTGACTTTCTGATATGGCTTTGTACTTGGAGGCAAGTCCTCGGGTTCATGTCCAACACATTCCTGATCTGTCTGAATTTCTGCCCACATTTTAGGAGTAGTTGTTACTAGTACACAGCTCCCTTGACTTTGATTTTGGAGCCTCCGGGATACATGGCGTTGAGTTCACCTTTTAATTCCATGCTTGGCACACAAAACAACCTGTACCCTTTCTTAACTTTATGAGTAGAACCTAAGCCACAGAATCAGCCAAGTTATCTCATGGTCAAAGAGAAAGGGGGATTAGGAAGACATTTTGATGAATAATATTAATATAACATTCTATTTATAGAAAATTTTAATATCCTCCAAATATCTCAGGGATTGGCATATGAGGCTGATGAAATAAATGATGGCCACTGTGAAAAGCTAAATCTGGAACAGTTACTATGCCAGTATGTAATTGAGCTTGTTATGGATGAACTTGATTGATTTGGGTTCATCCTCCTTTCACCAACTTGAAAATGTTTCAGAACCAGATTAAAAATGGCCAATTTTTGCTTTACCTTTACTATGCTTTTTCAAAATCTATTTTTGGTATTTTCTTTCAGCTTCATAGTGAAGGGTATAGTACTCATGGTTAAGAGTCCATTCTAAAGGAGAAAGCATGGGAGGCAGATTTTGTTTCTCTTCTATATGTCTTCTTTTATACATTCTCTTACTATTTTGCTATATCAACAGTTACAAACCAGTCAATGTCTCCAATAATTCAAATAGTTTTCTCATTTATCCAAAGTACTCAGAAAACTGATGCTACTTTTCTACTTAATCCAGTAAAGGAGACATGGAGTCTTGCATGTGGGTGTTTAGGACCTATTTCACATAAATAAACAAGCAAAATATCTCAAACAGCACAGAATGAAAAATAAATATGAACTATAGTTCTTGTGAACATAAATCCTCCTCACAGATGTTTCTGGAAGCTAACATGGATGTTTTCATTGCTGTCCTTCTTGTGTAATGCAGTGACCAAATATGGCAGTTGGTCTTTACAGAATGCAAAGTCAACAGTAAGTGTTGTCTCCAATGCAATTTTTGTTCACATGTTATTGATAATAATCAATTGACTTCACATCACAGCCAATATCTGATAATCAGGACTGTACTGATCATAAATGTGCATCCAACACACAGGACATGGATTGGTATGAAGCATCTGAACATAATCAGGAATTGAAAGCTAGCAAAGCTATGACCATGGCATCCATCCAGTTTCAGGAAATTGGAGGAACAAACCCAATATCCTCAAATACTGTAGCTATAGGAAGCTCTCCTTGCTCAGTGTTCCAAGTTCGTTACGTGTGAAGATGACTCTAGAGAGTATAAAGAAGGTTCTGTGGTTAGAACAGAAAGTTGAGCAGATCCCTAAAAGACAGATATCTCTGACTAACGTCAATGCCCACGAGTGGCATCCCCACAATCCACACAAGCTAACTCTGCCACCTCAGAGACAACAGGTACGTGTGGAGACAAAGATAGAGATATGAGGAGCCGTCCCTCAAATTTGCAAATTGGGAAGCCAGTGATAGTGGTAAACTGTATGCAAAATACACACTCCAAGGAAGACGGTAATTGTGCCATATTCCAGGAGTGTAACAGTGCTGTTGAAGCCTTTATATAAACATGTGTTTGTATGTCTTCACACAAATAAGCAATTGCTTTGGGCATAAACAATTAGAACTCAAAATGCAGTTTGGTACTCATAATACATCAGCCTGCACTGGAATTTCCCAAAGTAAGTGAATCCAAACAAACAAAAAGAGAGCCTGTATATGTGTACTTTTTCACATGTGCACACACACAAGTGTACACACACGCATTCTGCTAATGGCTAAGCTCCATGTCTTTTCAAGGCCCCATGTTTCTGTCCAGAGAGCCATAGTGACACATTTATCTAGAACAGTAGTTCTCAACCTGTGGATCACGAATCCTTTGCAGGGTTCAAATGACCCTTTCACAGGGGTCACATATCAGATATTCTGTGTATCAGATATTCTCATTACTATCCATAACAGTAGCAACATCACAGTTCTGAAGCAGCAGTGAGGATAATATCACTCTTGGGGGGTCACCGCAGCATGAAGGCCCAGGTTGAGGAAAATTGAGAACCACTGTTCCAGAGCATCCCAACCAGCCAGACCTTTGCTCATCTAGACCCTCTGCGTTCTCATTCCTGAAAGAATCCAGATCTTTCTCAGCAACATCCTCAGAGTTTGAAGTGATGAGACATACCCTGAGATACATCGTGAAGGGGAAAATTAAGTTGAGAGTACTCCTTAAATTCTACCGTTGAGCAACTGAAAAATGTCTCAGTGTTATGATCCTTCCTTCATGAAAATAACATTGAAAAAGAGACCTGCTGGCTGCTAGGTAGGTGTGAATTCCCACACTTGGAAAGCTGAGGACATAGCATGAGTTTCAAGGCATTCTAGAGGCCAGACTTAGAGCTAGACTAAGTAACTACAAAACAAAAACAAAAAGAAACAAACAATCAAACATAACCATGGTGATAAATAACAAGTAAGTTTTGGGTAACCTCTTGTTTCAAAGGTGCATTATTTATACCTAACACTTATGGGCTACATTTGTTAACAATTAATAATTTTTAAAAAGAAAATAATGAGACAACAATATCTCTTTTTAAATAACTAGACAAGGCCACAGTATATCATACAAAAAACACTAGAATCAAAATTCTGCTACTTGTCCATAATGACACTCACTGAATACTATATTTGCTTTATGCTTCTACCTCAGAATATTATACTCAAGCATTTAATTGCTTAATTAATATTTCACCGATCCTCTATTTTTCAAACACAATAAGGCATATTAACATATATGAATTCAGCTTACTTTCAGTTATTCGTGCAAATTTAAGCATAGGTTGGGTTCTTTATGTAACAGCAGAGCATTTACTTCTGGTGGGTTTTCTTACATAATTCTGCTTACTTTGGGCACACTTTAGGAATAGCTTGAACTCAAAGGCTAAGCCTGAAGAAGCGTCTGTCACTCAAGTGCAATTCGTGGAGGTCAAAGGGAAGACTTCCGGCTCAGAGTCAGGAGGTCTGGGCCAACCTGTGTGTCTGGTAAGATCCAGGCTGACACCCTCACTTAGAGGGAACATTTGAAGAACCAGACTGCAGAAGAAGTTAGCCTAGTCCTGGTTTTGTATTTCTTGCTGCCATTGTTGGAATTTGAATGTGAGCCACCACTGTGCTCAACACTGACCAGTTGCCAACACCACCATTGTCATCAGATAGTTCAGAATAAAAGTCAGCCAATTCCTCCTGTTTTATTCCCAATCAACCTAAGAAATAAAAGCAGAGACTTAAAGATCGACTTCTGTTAACAGCTAACCACTTAATTTTTTTTTCTAGCTGCCAACTAATACTATTTATTTTTAGCTTCAGTTTGGGGATGATTCAGGAAAAGTGGTCTCTGATGGTTAATCCCCAGAGTTAGACTGACTGTGTTTGGAACCCCTGAGGAGATGAACGTGGCATGCCTGTAGGAGTGCCTATGAGGGGGTCTTCCGAGAGGACTAACTAGGCTAGAGAGACCCACCAAAGAGCCATAGCACCACCCATGGGCTGAGGATGAAGGTGGAATAAAAGGGAATGAGGAATGTTCATCAAAGGCACACAATCTCTTTCCCGATTCCTCCCCAACATTTGTGTGAGCGTGGAGGTGGGTGGGTCCCCCAGAAACAGTGAACTAAAGTATGCTACCCCTTCCTTTCAGGGGTCTCATGCGATACTGGGTCACACCACAAGGTTGGAGGAAAAATAACTACTGTATCCGCATGTCAGGTTTGAGGAATGTGACAGATTTTCAGGAGCCATTATTCTGCACACTCAGCAGACGCGTGCTGTTTTTAACAACATACAGCCTTGTGTAACCTATATGCTGTCAAAATAAAGTGGAGGGGCATTTACATATCAATGCATTCAGGGTGCCAGGAGCGAGCAGAGGGTCTAGCTCCTACCCTACCACTGGGCTCCCTCCTGGCTCAAGTACAGCTTCCTCAATCAATCTGTCTCAGACACATCATCTCTAAAACATCGCAGCCTGCAGTGAAATTTATGCTGTGTAGTGTTTTAGGACTTTGAAAATGAAGCCTGCTGAGAAGGAAAAGCAGAATTCGATCTTTCTGGACGTGCGATAAGAATAGGAAATAGATGTACTAAACAGAATTGAGAAGTTATGATTCAACCATCGCCCCCAGTTTAATTCTGATTTTCTAATAATAAGTGTTAAATTCAATATCTCCACTCCTGGGAAGCATCTGTTGTAGGAACTATTTTTAATTGGAGCTAAATTTATAATCTATACCAGAACTGTGTGATTGGGCAGGTCTGTGGTTTTGAGACATCTCAAAAGATCAAAACAGTTACAAGAAGGATGATTGAAAATTGGTATGATTTCCTGCTGAAAATACTTTTGACAAAGATGATACGGACCGAATAACATAACAATGTGATAATTCGTGCTCTCGATTATTTAATATTCATGTATAAACAGTGATTCCCAGAATATCCTCCACTTAGCTAGTTCCACTTGGCATATCCAGTTACCTTGATACAGGCAATGACATGGGAGCTCTATGAATTATATATATTTTATGTATTTGGAAAAACACACTTCTACTTCCCAGGTAATGGAATTATAACTCTTAAATTTATAAAGAAAATGGTAGCTTATAGTGTCTAATATTTTCCTGTGGTTGTAATGTAACCAACCTGCCCTTCAACCAGGGCTCCCCAAGACCTCTTATCTGTAGCCCATCAGCGCAGCAGTGCACTGGACCTGAGGGAGAACTGCACAACCCCTGTCAGTCACAGAGAAAGCCCCACTCATCGTTTCTGCCAGAATGACAAGTCTGGCCTTATTGTTCCAGGGTCATGCTCCCCTCTTGCAAGTCGATCCTGGTTCTGCAACCCAACTCCTGACTCTCTCATCTGTAGTTTGCCTTTCTCTGACTTCTCGTTATGGCTGCAAACCCCTGAGGATTACATCAAGGGGAGATGCTGGCAACATTCAAGGTGATGCTTCTAATTCACCTATAAAATTTTCTTAAGCGTTCCTTGTATTATTTGGTCCCACGGGCCAGCGTTACATGTGTGTGCCTCTTCTGACACAGTCCCCTCTCTGGGTGCACCTAGGGGTGGATCACTCATTAGCAAGATCTGTGAACAATGTCAAGGTCTGAAATGAAAACAAATGAAAGCGGTGGTGTCTGACAGGTAGCAATGTCTAGACCGCTTCATCCCGGGCATATTTGCTCTTGTCTAAAATAGGTAACGTAACATTTCAAATGTACTCAGAAGATGAAACGATGCGTTTTCTGTAGCTTACATGTCATGTTTGATGCCGTGCATAAGCTAGCTACTAAGTCTTATCAAGCAGGGAAAAGAGGTACTCAATGGTTTCAATAAATGCTAAATACTTAAGGCAAGATCTTCCAAGAGGAAATCATTATCTTTTCTCCCTCCAGGCTAAAGAAAAGGACACAGTTCATTTTCAGAAATATTATAATTATGAACCTGAACTATATATGCTTTTCCTTTTCTATCTGAAATAGCAGAGCATGGTTTTTTCCCACCTAACCATGTTCATATATTATGGAAAATGAGGTTATAAGAAGCTGTTGTGCGCAGAACAGATGGAGGAAGAACTTTACGTCATGCCTTGGCCTCTTCAGCTGCATCAGAGACGGGAAAGGCTCAAGACGCATGGATGGGTTTTCTTCTCTTGTTTTTCTATTTTCTATCTTTTCTTTATTAGTAGTAGTCTTATTTGTTTTTAGACAGCAGTTCATGTAGTCCAGCTTAGACCTGAATTCCTACCTCTACTCTGAGAGTTGTAGGACCACAATCAGCCCAGGACTGTTAGTGTTAACAGTGGTTTTCACCTGTAATTCCAAACACCAGCGGTCCCATCAAAGACACTTAAACAGCTACAGTTTATCTACCAAACACAGGTAAATCTTCCTCAAAGATGCAGGCATGGAGTTGGTATTGTCTCAGGAAAGAAGACACTGAAACCTAGTATCGCTTTCAAATCCACTTGGAAAAAAAAGACACAAAGTAAAAGAAAACCCCTCCTTAAAGGTGAGTTTCTCTCCTAATTAAAGTTGATTTTAAAGATATATGCATTATATAATTCTGTTCCTGTAAAATTGTAAGTTGAAAGTAAAAATGTCTCATCCCGGCAACAGAAATTGTTCCAGGTAGGAAGTTAATGGTCATGAGTTCTAAAGCCCTCTCACTGATGCTGGGATAACAAATTCCTGAAACGATGACGGTTTCAAACAGTTTGCACATGAGGGATGTGACTTATTGCTGAGAGGAAAAAGTAAATACTTTGGTAAAGATTACAATGCTCACACAAGGCTGTGAAAGCATTTTTCATGTTAAAATAGGCAAAGAAAACAAATGAAAAGCAGGTAACGTGTGCTCATTAACAGTTTGGGGGACACGTTCTGATGCTAAATAATAAATATATATCATCAACATTGACATAAAGTCAAGATTATTCTTGAATATTCTTCATGATGAGTCCTAACAATTTCTACTATTTATGTTTGTTCATTGACAGTTCCATACATATACAGAATCAATCTGAGCCATTCTAGCCCTGTGCCCTTTCTCATCCTCCCTTCTTCTTCCGCTGAGATTCTTCTTCCCACCAGTTTCCTATTTTCTGTGTGTGTGTGTGTGTGTGTGTGTTTATATGTGCATGTGTGCATTTGAGTGTGTATGTGGTATGTGTGTGCATGTATGCATGTGTGTCCCTTGCTGAGTTTAGTTAGGATTGCTTGTAGGAATTTTATGATTGCTTCAAGATTATCCCTAAGAGTTCTATTGGTGTTTTTATGCATTCTAGTATTTGCTTATATCCCTAGCACCGAGGGATGGGCAGACACAGGTGGTGTCCCCAGTTTGTCGCCAGCTCGTACAGCCAATCTGTGAGTTCTATGTTCAGTGAGAAACCCTGTCTCAAAATAACATGATCAGTGATAGAAAAAGACACCAGACATCAACTTCTGTCCTTCAAACACACACAGACACACCACACACCACACAAATACACACACATCACATACACCACACATACCACATAAGTATAACCTCACACACAAGCCAAACACACATACACACCTTACATATACACATCACACACGTATAACCCCCACACAGCATGAACACATACAAACATCACACACATATACACACAAACACACACCAGCGCCAGATACACACATCACACACCACATACATCACACA
Source organism: Microtus ochrogaster (assembly GCF_000317375.1). Taxonomy (NCBI): domain Eukaryota; kingdom Metazoa; phylum Chordata; class Mammalia; order Rodentia; family Cricetidae; genus Microtus; species Microtus ochrogaster. The sequence continues at coordinate 8,275,295 of NW_004949105.1, read as the reverse complement.
CCACGCACATATACACCAGACACATACACACACACCACATACACCCATACCAATACAACCACACTACACACATACACACACCACACACACAAACACACCCCACAGACAAGTATATCATATACACACATGCATGCACACCATATATGCACAGGCACACACACACCATATACATACATGCACACACAGACATACACACACCACACATACACAAACACAAATACACACCACATACTTATACATATATACCACATACCCCACACAGTACATACACATACACCATACACACACACTCACATACACAAACACTATACACATGCACCACACACATGCACAGACACACACACACACATAAGCAAAAAAACAAGATAAATGGATTTTGTCTAGTACTAAGATCCTACTGCCCAAGCTCTGGGTAGTCATGTGTTGTTTCACAATTGGAGATGTTGAGGGAGCGTGCTGTGTAGCTGCAGGAGGCTGTCAGACAAGCGAGTTTTTTCTGACTTCTCAGTCTCCTTGCTGAGTCCCTTGTCTCTGTCACTGAAACACTGATGCTCGCTCCTTCAGGCTAAGGGCATACAAGGTGCCATTGGAAGGACATTGGTAATGACTTGTAGCCTTGTGCAACCTAGTGGGTGGACCTGACCCATAAGAATATGAAGGAGTGTTTGTGTCTGTGGAGAACTCGATCAAAGGGTTATACACACACACAGAAGCACACACACACATGCACACGTGTAGACATACATACACATATACATACACGTTAAAGCTACTAAAACACTTGGAATTTTTCTTGGGCAACTAGGAAGTCAGACTCAAAATGTCTCAGAAGGAAGTCTAAAGCAGATTTTGCATGATATTTAGGTGCACACAATCTGGATTAAATGTCAACATCTGGATTTCTATCAGCTGTGCTCATGGGTCTTATTTAGAATTATAAAGGGGGAGAGGACAGAAGACATGGGAGCTCATGGCAGTTCTGTGAATGAGCTAAGAAGGCGTCTGCCTCCTGCCTGAGTTTTCTGTGTATTCAATTAAGGAGTTGGGGATGTAGAAGGAAGTTTAAGATGCCAAGCTGTAGGACTTCCACTGCCATAATGTTTTCACTGGCAGCAAATTTAAAATAGATTCGGTCAACTAATCATCAACAGAGATGCTGGGACTTGCTCCTCTGGGTATAAAACTTATGCGTTTTCTTTTATAGGGAGGTCATTTCTCAGATTTCAGAAGAGGCTTGAGTTTGGTTTCAAAGGATCACAAGATTCAAACTGCATACAGGTATTTAAGGAAGGGCATGGGCTTTTTATTGTCTTTTTAATCTCATCTTTGTTTTTAGAGATTTTTAGTTGTCAGGCTGACTGCAGGGTGCAGGGGGAATGTGCAATATTAAAGTGACATGGAGCCAAGGGCTTGGTACTCATCAGGCATTAGGGGGACCACTCTGCACATGCTCTATTGGGCACTGTGATGATGTCATGAAGGGCCTCCATGGCTGACTCTCCTCCACCCTTCAGTTTCTCAAGTGATGCAGGCATCACATGGCAGATTGCAATTAGCATGTCTCCATGAAGAACAGGGTGCTAGAAAGGAAGAAACACTATACCAACAAACTTGCTGTACCACGTGCCCGTGTATGCGCACACTCACACATGCATGCCCATAATTCTCTCTCTCTCTCTCTCTCTCT
>NW_004949105.1:8270763-8273508 GCF_000317375.1 Microtus ochrogaster | reverse complement strand
GCGCGCGCGCACACACACACACACACACACACACACACACACACACACACACGCCTGTACCATTACGATGAGGTGTCCTCATTCCCCAAGGATGAAAGCAGCATAGCACCAAATGAGTAGCAGGCTGGCGTCCAGCCATCTCAGACACATAGGACAGCTTGGAGAAGGGGAAAGGGACGCCAATGGCTACTGGAGAGACAGCCCAACAATGAGAAGCCCTTGTTCTTCCAGGCCACCCAAATTCATAAGCACCTGTAACTCCAGCTGCAGGGAACCCTCCAGCCTTCATGGGCACCTCTACTCCCACACAAATGTACCCCCATGAAGACACACACACCTACACATCATTAGAAGCTTTTAACACCTGCAGGAAATTCTGCAAACACGGAGACTACCTGAGGGGAGCAGCCGTGGCGGAAGTCATGAGGTCGCAAGTGAAGAGTGGCTAAAATGTAGACGCATGGGGGTTCAGAAGCAGATGCCCACGCCTCTCGTTGTCGATTGAGAGCAGGCAGCCTGTGGCATGGCCCGGTTTTGATGTTTAAATATGCAGCGCTCCTCAGATGATTCGTGTGTTCAGTTCACAACCCCACAGCTAAACGAGCGTGGTTCCAAGTTATAGGGGCAGAGATCTTCTCTGTGACACTTAAACAGCTTTTCCAGCCAAACCCCAATTTTCTCTGAAACACCGGCAGTGACGGTGAAACCCTGTTCCCCTGCAGCGCCAGGCTGGACATGTCACAATTGTCTCACTGTACTGGTCCATCTCAACCTCGGAGGATCCCTTCATACCAGCACTTTCATCTAATGGGGAAAATGTGCTGTTGGGGTACTTTAAAAAAATTGCTCTATTGAAAAAAAAATAGTTACCCCGGTTTGTCTCCGCGATGCCTGACCCAGAACAGGCAGCAACTCATCACCCATTGCTGAATTGATTTGTTGTTTCTGCCGTGGACTGGACCACTGGACTCTTGGGCCGTGTGCAGTTTCTCTTCCCCAGTCCTTTGCACTTCCTTCACGGAGGAATGTGGTTGAAAATTGCTCCATTCAGTCACCACAGCAAGCCACAATTGCTGGGCTACTTTCTCACAACATTCGAGGTGACATGCACGTCACTGTCCCCCAGAGCTGAGGCTGTTTTACCCCAGAAGAATATTGTTCATTTAGTGGTTGCTTCCAGAATGTTTGCAGGCAGACACAATGAACTAGTGGTGGGACACTGAGTCTTCATGCCTTCCAGAGTCCTGACTCAGAAAGTGGAGCTTCTTCTCCTTTCAGTTTTATTGGATGCAAACCAGACTCTAAGTGTGCTGTGCCATTTCTGGTATCTGGGGCTTTAGGAGGCTACCTTGTTGTTGCCATGAGGTTACTTAAGCAACCCCTATGCCTAACTAAACACACAAACAAACACACATACACACACATCACGCACATACATGTGTGTGCACACAGACACACACACATATATACACACACATATATATAAAAGTTATGTATGTGTGTATATATATATATAATGTACATATACACATACATAACTTTTTCCTCTCCTCCTCCTGAACATGTTTCCTGCGCTGAAGTTCTGTCTTCAAATTGCAATTTGAAAAAGAATATTTACAGCCTTGTAGGATCAAGAAAATGCAGATTTTCCCACCACAGAGTGCAACTGCTGTGCTTCTGTGGGAACCCTTCCAGCACTCTTGCATGAAGAACTCATCTCCAAGGGGACAATGGTGCTTGGGTTTCGTGAGCCAGCAAAAATGCCTCTTCATATGGTTAAAAAAAAATCCTGAATCTCTGGGAGTTCGAGGCCAGCCTGGTCTACAAGAGCTAGTTCTGGGATGGGCACCAAAGCTACAGAGAAACCCTGTCTCGAAAAACAAAAACAAAAAAAACAACAACAAAAAAAAAATCCTGAGATTAAGCAGACTCCTCAGCTCTCAGAATGAAAAAAAAAAAAAGTGTTGCGTTTCATATCAGGAAGACATAATGAGAATCCCATGGAATCTGCTTGATAAAAACTACATTACAGCCTTAAAAGCTTAACCTGGACTTGGAAAATATGTTAATGTTAGTCTTGCCATAGGCGGGCGTAGGGAACACAATGCAATAAAGAGTAATGCAGTTTTTATCTTCTGCTAAACTGAAAAGCAGCCCTTAACTTCTGAATGAAATACACTTTCTCTTATCCTGAGGTATAAATATATTTAGCCAAAGTTTTCTGAATGAATAAAATTTGAAAGTGAGAGCGGTTAAGCACTAAATTATAATTTCATGTCTTGCATGATAATTAAAATAATTAAAATAGTAACAATACTATTAAATCTTAGCCTAAATGTGATACCGTTCTACATTTAGGCTTTGTCCCTGCCAAAAACCTGTCTGTGTGTTACAATCAAGGAGTAAATAATGAGCAAAATGGTTCAAGAAATTCATCATTCCTCTTAAGTAACTATTGCAACATCTTGCATCAAATATAAGGAATATAAGAGAGCAGTGAGTTCCGATTCATGTGTGCGAGGTTGTTTAACAGGTAATGATGTAAAATGTTATTCATTTCCCTCTTTTATGAGATGCTCTTCACACACTGACTCATGGTTCTCTCTGAGGTTGCTTTTCTTCCACGTAGGCCACACACTGAGAAACATCAGAGCCTGAACACGGGGCTGGAGCGATGGCTCAAAGGTTAACACGGGGCTGGAGCGATGGCTCAATGGTTAACACGGGGCTGGAGCGATGGCTCAA
>NW_004949105.1:8269151-8270663 GCF_000317375.1 Microtus ochrogaster | reverse complement strand
AACACGGGGCTGGAGCGATGGCTCAATGGTTAACACGGGGCTGGAGCGATGGCTCAAAGGTTAACACGGGGCTGGAGCGATGGCTCAATGGTTAAGAGCTCATTGCTCTTGCAGAGGACCTGGGTTGGTTCCCAAAATCCAGATCAGGTGGTTCCAACCATTTGGAACTCCAGCTCCAGCAGATCTGATGCCCTCTTCTGGGCATCCGCACCCATGTAGGGTAACCAAGCAAAGGCTCAATCAATAAATACACATAAAATAAAAGTATCCTAAAGACTATCATGCATGTCTTTTCTCCAACTTTTTATTCAACTTTCAACTTCTTAATGAGAATTTTGTTATTCAGAAATATTTAATATTCTATTTATAGAATATTATGTACTCTAGATTACTAGACTAATCTCTTGTAATTATATTCATCAAAAACTTCTCTCAGGGAAAATTATTTCAAACACGTATATTATGTATATTCAGCACCTCCACAGTGTTACTTTAATATTAAATGATGGATAATATGATCTATATTTCTCCCTCTCTTTCTTTCTTTCTTTCTTTCTTTCTTTCTTTTCTTCTCTTCTTCCTCCCCTTTTCATTCTTTGAATTTATTTCTAAATGTATCCCCCATAATTCATAATCTCTTTCTCTCTCTCTCTCTCTCTCTCTCTCTCTCTCTCTCTCTCTCTCTCTCTTTCTCTCTCTGCCCCTCCCTCCATGCTGCGTTTGCTATCAGCCCCAATCCTCTCCCCTGAGATGACCACCTGAAAGATAAGTTTACCAGAGGACAATATTTAGCAGACAGATGTACCTAAGCTGTTTCTTGGAGGAGCCTTAGTGAACAGAGAGGAGCTGAACCCAGGTCCCTGGGTCTTCAGCTTTTCTCTCACAACCCCAGGACCCAGAGTCCACCTTGTTCATATGTTTTCCCCATCTTTCCTACATAAGCAGAAAGCGAGGGAGAAGAATTATTATTTCATTTAAATTAGTAACATGATCACTCAATTGATATAAAATAAGCTAACATCATTCTACTTCAAAGTATTTACACTAGCCTTATACTTAACCAAAACTTGAAGAGCCTTCAGGGAAATTAGTAAATTCAGAAAACATTCTAGAAACAGCAAAAATATCCTAAAATTGATAAAGGAAGAGGGGAACATGAAATAATTTTTTGAATAATTTGAATGAAACTGAACAATTCCAATATCAATGACATCTTTTATTATGGTAATGATAGACTATCTTATTGTTCTCCCATGGACTAGGTAATATAAATTAAGATACAATGAGGTTATCTGCACGTGTTTATTCTGATTCTATTTACTAAAAAGATATACTATAGCCCTTGAGTTTCAAAACTTAAATATTCTTTAAAGAATTGAGGCAGAGGCAGACGGAACCCGGTCGCGGAGGCGGACGGAACCCACTTACTGGGAGAAGATCTTCACCAACCCCGCAACTGACAAAGGTCTGATCTCCAAAATATATAAAGAACTCAAGAAACTAGACCGTAAA
>NW_004949105.1:8264857-8268220 GCF_000317375.1 Microtus ochrogaster | reverse complement strand
GTCTGAAAAGGCCTGGGATGAGGCCGGACTCGCACGGACAATGGGGACTACTGAGAACTCAAGAACAATGGCAATGGGTCTCTGATCCTACTGCATGTAATGGCTTTGTGGGAGCCTAGGCAGCTTGGATGCTCACCTTACTAGAAACGGATGGAGGTGGGGGTTCCTTAGACTTCCCACAGGGCAGGGAACCCTGATTGCTCTTCGGGCTGAGGAGGGAGGGGGACTTGGTTGGGAGAGGGGGAGGGAAATGGGAGTCGGGGGCGGGGAAGAGACGGAGATCTTTAATAAATAAATAAATTTAAAAAAAAAAACAACTCAGAGAGAAAAGATCTTGAACCCATGAACCAAAAAGAGGATAAGAACTTGAGTATCGGGGGAGGAAAAAAAATAGAAATACACTTTCTGGGGAAAGGTAATAAAAGGGAGTTTTTGATAACAAAAATTGTATTCTTCAAGATTTAAATCTTCATTAATAAGCTAGAAGATAAAAAGGGAATTTCTCCCACCCCAACAACACTATGAACAGGGAAGACTTTTTAACTTTCTGAAATGTAATATATGAACACAGTATTTCTATAACTCCTCCTCTGTCCCTCTCTACTTCCTCTCAAATTCATCATCTCTCTTTCTCTAATTAGTTCTACACATACATAGACACACATGCACAAAGCCTACCTAATCTGTTTAGTAGTTGCTCAACTCTACATGACTTTAGTGCTGACCACTAGGGCTTCATGAAAACTGATTTTCCCCCTCGGCAGCCACTGATTGCCTGTAGCTATGCATTTATGGTGGGACGTTGTAAGAGTCCTCCCATCTATGCTGGCACATCAGCTTGTGATGTAGGTCTTGTTCAGACAACCATATTGTTGAGATTTCATGGGTACAACAAAAAGAGGAGAAAGAAAGTGGGGGGGGGATCAAGAGAAACCCCAATGCTGAACAGCAGGCCTGGAGATAGGGAAGAAAAGAAAAAAAATCTAAGACACAAAATGAATGTTTCAGAAGTTAAAATTTCCAGGGGCAAAGCATGAAACTCAATAATAGAGCATCTGCCTACCATATTCAATTGTCTGATTAGTTAATACTGTATTAAGAGATAAGGAAGAATGGACAAAGACCTTTCCCCCAAGGATTGAGGTTTTTGTTTTGTTTGTTTGGGTTTTTCAAAACAGGGTTCTCAGTTGCTAGGAGCTAGTCCTCAAATTCATTCTGTCGAACAAACTTGACTTGAACTCACAGAGGTCCACCTGTCTCTGCCTCCTGAGCGTTGGGATTAAAGGCGTGTACCACTATCGCCCAGCTAGGAATATCATTGTGAAATTGCAGATAAAGGACAAGAGTAAAACATAAATGTCTAGAAAGAAAAACAAGCTCTACACAAAAAAAATTAAAAAACAATGTCATGTGCTTGTTTCTCCTTACCTATTAATAAAGTAGTTCAAAAAAAAAAAGAATTGAAAATGGTCTGACAAAATCTTTGTGTACAGCAACCATCCATCAAGAGAGATCACTGCTAACTAGTCAGTAATTAGAAGGATGCAGAATTTAGGAATTTGTTCAATGGAGTCTTTGCAAAATGCCTGGCACATTGCTTTGGAAAACAACCCTGCTTTCTCCATTTATTTTGCAGCTGAAACTGAATTAGACAATTCAATTTGTAAAGACAAATATACATTTTTAAAAAAGAGGCTCAATTTCCCCCACTGAGTGTGAGTAAGGTGGTTGTTTCTCTGTTCCTGTTCTCAAGGGAGAGTTAACAGGGAAGGGAAGAGCTCTCTTCTCTTTGAAATGTATGTCTCTTTAAATGGTAGGTAGGCTTTCCCCAGCTTAATTTCTGTCAGGTTTATAACCAGGAATGTCTTGCCCAAGGCCTTGGTAGCTGTTTCTTTGAAATATGAATGGGGAGGAAATAGCACTCAGACTCTCAAGTCTGAATGGGAACATATGTCTACGTTTTACGGATGCTTTGACTGTCGGCTACAAAATGACCTGTTCTCATGAAGAGCTGCCATGCGTGCTGCTGCCCGGGATAAAACTAATTATCTAATACATGTAACCATTCCAACCAACCAAGTGAGAGAAAGATGCACTTTGTGACGAGGAGAGTCACATTCTTGTCCTTGAAAAATAGTTCTCTGTTCTATTCTGCAGACGTATATTTGGGGCTGGAGAGGCAGCTCAGTTGGTAAAACGCTTACTGTGCAAGCAGGAGGAGCTGAGTTTCACCCTTGGAACTCACATAAAAGAAGCCAAGCATAGTGGCCCCTGATTGTAATCCCCTTGCTGGGGATGCAGTGATGGTCCATCACTGGAGTTTGCCAGTCAGACAGACAGACAGACAGACAGACAGACAGACAGACAGACAGACAGACTGCTTGACCAAATTAGGTAGTTTCAAGTAAAGATGGAAAGACCCTGTCTCAAGTAAACATGGCAAAATGAGGTTGACCTCTGTTCTCCACGTGAATGTGAGTATGTGTACACACACACACACACACACACACACACCAAGCAATCATGCAATAGAAGCATTTTGCTACCTGTGGGATGAGGTTTCTTTCCAGAACCAGGATCCCTGCCAGGGCCATGACACTCTACGTCAATCCGTATTCAATACTGGAAGCATTCTCTGTGCCTCCTAAATTGGAGAGGTAGAACCTGTTTTCCATGTATAGCCATGATAGTTGCCAGATGAACCAATTTTTGTCTACCAACACTTCATTCTCTTTTGCTGAGATTTTAATGCTCATTTCAAGTGTTATTTTTGCCGTATAAGATTCATAGATCTTCCCTGGCACTCACCACAAAAGCAAGAGTCAAGACTGGGATTCAAATTGCTTGTATATGAATTTGTAATAAGTTAATATTTCTGTTATTTTGAGCTTCATGTCATGAACATGGTGCTTTTATATTTATTCTGGCTTCCCATTTGTTCTCAATTTCATTGTTGTTGTTTTTTTGTAAACATTGGACATTTGTCAAATACATGCCTACGTATTTTATGAGAAATTGCTATCATTATAAAATTAAACTTTCCTGCCATTTTCCTCCCATTATGTAAAGTCACTAATTTCCATATGGAAGTAGGTTTACTTATTTATATGGAATTACACGACCAGTGTTCTCGGAGTCTTTTCTAATCAGATCTTCACTCAGTTACTTCGAGTGTTTCTGGGATGACGTCACTTTATTCCAACACCACTCCCAGTGAATTAGGTCTTACCTTTTATTTCTTATCTTTTTTAATTTTTTAAAATTTTCATATAGCCGGACGGTGGTGGCGCACGCCTTTAATCCCAGCACTCGGGAGGCAGAGGCAGGCGGATCTCTGTGAGTTCGAGACCAGCCTGGTCTACA
>NW_004949105.1:8247097-8264757 GCF_000317375.1 Microtus ochrogaster | reverse complement strand
AAACCAAAAAAAAAAAAATTTCATCTAAAGTATTTTGAGTATAGTCTTCCTCTCCCCGCAGTTCCTCACAGGCTCCTCCCTTCCTATGCACCTCATTTCACAGTCTTTCTCACTCTCTTAAAAAAATACCAAAACAAAAAAAAGCACACAAAAATTTAAAAATAAAAAAGGGTGTGTGTGCAAAATATGGAGTCTGTTTTGTGTTTGCCAACTATATCCAATCATGGGGCCTGCCCTGAGGTATGGTTGATATACCCAGTGGAAAATCAATTTTTCCTATCCCAGCAGCTATCGATTGCAAATAAATATTTTAAAATTTTTATTCACATTTTTTAAATTCCATTTCCTTGCATTTATAGAACTGCCAGGTGCAGTGCTTTATTTGAATGTGTCTGGGAATTTGGGAACTGGAAGTTGGATGTAGGCACTCTCCAGCAGCTCCTGCTGAGACATACAGCCATGGTGCCTGCTTGACAACACCACGAGGCAGCCGCTAGGGGCAGTGTTCAGCTTCAGAAGTGTAGCATATGGAGACAGGATGTGACCAGTCAGCACAGACAACACAGAAGAACAGGTAAGGGACATTACATACAGATAACCGCCATATCCTGCTTACTTTCAACAGCCAAATGATTTCCTTAAAATTTAACTCGAAGTTTTCTCTACCAATTGTTTGTAAAAATCATAGTTTTAGGTACATAGCGGTTTTTATCTATTTACTTGTAATCACTTCTGAGGAGTGGATTTAACAAATATTCATGCCATGGCAACATGCTTTCTGTGTCCTGGAGCAGAGAGCATTGTTAGAACATTGGTCTAGCGAGTACAAACTCTTGGATTACATCTTTAGCACTGCAAAATGTAAGTAATTAATTAGTAATTTAATTAAAAGATTTAAATGGTCTGGTTCTACATAAAGCAATTGTTTTATGACTTCAGCCACACCAAATAAAAATCCAAATGATAACTTTTGGTTTTTCACGTAAAAGCCAACAAGAAATTGGCTGTCAAGAAACATTGACAGGCTCTAAGACAAAGGTTTACTAAATACAACGAGTTTGTATGATTTTGTAAATAGTTCCATAAAATTTTTAAAACATGTCAGAAATATTAAGCAAGGACACACTATTTTAGTACAAACTTGCATAGAGGGACTACATAAAAGGAATTTTTCTAGTAGTGTGCACCCAATTTTTGCAAATGAAAATTGCCTTACTTTCTGCTCTGTAAGGACCACAATTAGTACATTGGCAGAATGCAGTTATTGATTGAAAGATGATGACATGTAGGTTGGAATCTATAAACGCATAGAAGCATCTATGTGGTGGTGTGAATAAGAACAGCCCCCACAGGCTCAGAGGTTTAATGCGTGGTCCTTAGTTAGTGGAACTGTTTGAAAAGGATTCAGAGGTATGGCCTATTTGGAGGAGGTGTATTACTGGAAGTGGGCTCTGAGGTTTCTCTTTCTCTGCCTCTTGCTTTTAGATCAAGACTTAAGTTCTTGGCTATTGTTCCAGCATCATACATTCTTGCCTGTCTGCTGCCATGCTCCCCAACGTGATGGTCATGAATTCACATTCTGGAAATGTGAGCCCCAATAAACTCTCCTATAAGTTGCCTTTGTCATGGTGTCCCTTCATGGCAATAGAAAAACATCTAAGAAAATCCAGCAACGGGAAGACAAATAAGGACCAGATGCAATGACTTTTGAGAAACCACAACTCTGCCTGGGAACAGTAGAACAAACTGTGCTACCTAGACTGAAACAGATTTAGGATTAGCAGTGGGTGAAAGCTGGCAAGCTGCCCCTACAGGCTCCTGCTAGCAACATAGCTGATCTCATTATCTTGAAGTAAAATCTTTGAAACTTTCCAAGGCAGAAAATATAAATAAATAAAAATACTTGTGACATTTCACCTAAAACAGTTGCAATGGCTCTAATAGTCACCTCGCTCTGAGCACGTGGACAATTAATTGCATAACTTTCCATGCAACACTATCATTTGTCTTTCCTTTAACTATAAATAGAGAAATGAGATAGCCTAGTTTTGATTTCTTTTACTTTCCCTTTAAAATTTACTCATGGAAAGAAACAGCTAAATTATGTGTTCCAATCTGCTCTGCTTGTACAGTGTTCATCACAGTGTTGAGACATTCTTGTTGGGCAGGGACACTCTAGAGTGTGTTGGGCTTCAGTGATTGATGCCCAAGACCACCTTCTTGATGTTAAAAAGATAACTCTGCTGCGATGGCTTCTCACATGAAGACATGCTCTTTCACAGACTTCCCTCTTTGTGGGCTGGGCTCCCAAACACAGGCATCCCTGGCTCAGCATGCATCCAAATTCACACAGAGAATAGGGGATATTTTATCCCACCGCGGCATGTCCTCTTCCGCCCAGTTTCCCACAGTGCATTAATTAATTGGTTAACTTCTGCTTTGGAAACACCTTACTCTCATTTTGATAACCAATCTACAAATGCAGCATTTTTTTCCCTGGGGCTGGGCTGTGTGATCCTGAGAATCCTCATCCTCCAGCAACAACCTCTATGACAGATGCTTCACCGATGCCTGCGGCAGTACCAGCTGCAAATTCTTAGCATGTTGTCCTGTTGCTTGAGACACAGATATAAACCCTACGAGACTGTTCAAGAAGTAACTCAGTCTTAACTCCGTCTTTCCACAAAATGTGTGTTATCTGCATCTATTGGCCCAAGATTCCCCAGACAAGATCAGATGGAGCTTCAGGCTTCAATACACCCCAATTCCAACATCTCCACTTATGCACTGCATTTTCAGATTTAACCAACTACTTACGCATGCTCCTTTCTCTAGCTGCATTTGTGTCTTCCTGACAGAGATACAGATTGTTCAGTCTTCAAGAACGTAGGCTATTTGATTAATTCCTATAGAATGCCCTGGAATCCATGAGTGGTTCTAATGTCTCCACTCACCTTGTGTTCCTGGCTTCCTTGCTCAAATATCACCAAAACACTAACTAGTAGACCATTCTATAATTCAAATATAGTTCCCTGCCTGTATCTCTGTTCTAGCATGTTGAGGAATGCATGGTCCCGATAAATAAAATAAGTGTTTCAAATTATAACAACACTGTGTCTACTGTATTAGTTCTCCCTCCCTCCCTCCCTCCCTCCCTCTCTCTCTAGGTGTGGGTATGTGAGCATGTGTATGTGGAGGTGTGTTTGTGCCAGTGTATATGGATATGAGTGTACATACATTTACACATACATTGATGCCAGAAACCAATCTCAGGTGCTGTTCTTAGGAGCTACCCCACCTTACTTTTTGAGAACAGAATCTTTCAGTAGGACCTAGGAACCAAAAATTAGGTTTAGCTGACTGTCGAGCAAGCTTGAGTATCCCTCTGCTTCCTAGTGCTAGAACTGCTAACTAGTAAACTACCTCTGGCTTTTGACATCAGTGCCGGGATTTGAAATCAGGTGTTCATGCTTACACAGGAAGTCTTTTACCAGCTGCGCTTTCTCCCGCCTCTTTCTGTTCTTTAGAGATCTAAGTGGTAGGCAGCCTCCACCGCGGTCCCCAGTTAGCCCTGCTGTGAAGGTGGTCCCCAGGGATCTCTGCTGCCACACACTCATGACCTTGTATAATCTCATCACTTGGGGCACATGGGGCTTACTTATTTACTTATTTCTAGTGAGATGAAAATGACAGGCATTATGCCCCTTCCAAAATTAGGTTATAAAAAAAAGATTAAGGTTTATGTTTCTCTTTCTACTCCCTCCCCCTCTCTCCCTCCCTCTCTCCTTCCCTGGATTCTTCTTGACTTACAGAAAAAAACTATGCTAAATAAAAGTTCATTTGAGTTGCCAAGTTCACGGATGGTTTGACTGCCCTAGTAGCTAAAGCATACTATTCCCAACACGTGTGTAATGCCACAGTGATGAGGATACATGGGCACTGAAAAGGAAAGAACTGCCTGTCTTTGGAACTCTTTGTTCCTGAACTTGCTGGGCAGGCATTGGAATTTACCTTTTATTTTCTCGGATGGAGAAATGACGTAGGAAGAGAAGTGTTATGGATTGAACCAAGCATATAAATAATAGGTTTATTCAAATCAGGTAAGCAGGGATAAGAAGCACCGGGATTAACTTCATAGGCAGGCTTGATAAGCCCCATGTACTGGGGTACATCTGCCATATGGTACACATACTGAGAAGGCTTATTTTCTTCTTAGGAACTTATAACACTTTCTAATTTTGATTTGTAGACTTCAATTCCTTTAAAGGGACTTTTTCAGTTACAAACCAATCCACTTGAAACAAAGGCACACAGTTTCCATTTTTTTCCCTAGAATTCTGAAGGTATTTTCAAGTGGGAATACTGTAACAGGATATCAGGTATTTGCTCATCTAGTAACGACAGAGAAAATCAGGCAGCTCTCTGCATAGGGCTACGATTATGTCACTGAGAAACCAGTTCTGGAGTGAGGTCATCAGTGGGGATGACAAAGAGATGGAGCTAGAGGAAATATCTCAGAGGAGGCAACAAAAGGTCACAGAGGTCAGAGTTCAGGGAGCAGTGATGTGAAGTGTCTTCTGGACATGTCAGGTGATTGAGCTCATGAATTCACCATAACCCTGGTTACTTGCAAAGGATGGGTCCTGTCACCATTTCGTCACCCACAAGGGAGATCTCACTGAGGAGCTATGGGCAGTTAAGGGGCTCTGGAGAAGGGTGTCACCATTTCGTCACCCACGAGGGAGATCTCACTGAGGAGCTATGGGCAGTTAAGGGGCTCTGGAGAAGGGCAAGTCACTCTCTCCAGTGAAGCAGCTGCTGATAAGTTGTCCACATTCCAGTAAAGGACGGCTCCTCCCACTCCCACTCATGATGTTAACTGAAAAAGGCTTTGGGCAGGGGCTGGGGAAGATGAAATAGGGTAACGAGGAGTAAAAAGTCAGTGTATATGTGTATGAAATTACAAAAAAATGAAATCAAAGTACATTATTACATGGGGTAAACATGATCAAATATATTATAAACATATGAAAATGGCCTAATGAGTTAGAGTATATAATTATATATGATAAATGTTTTAAAAATTATTAAGAATGATGGAGTGGAGCTGAACAACAGCTTTTATAAGGGATAGCATGTTAGCATCACTCAGGAGTGTCCGGCAGAGGGTGGAGGACTCAGGCGAGGTGCAATGGCAGAGGCAGAAAGAAGTGCTCGTGTCCGTGGGACTGATGTGTGCTTCCCGCTTTCACAGTCTCCTCTCACATAACGTGATTAAATGGTTTGACGACTTTAATTTTTTAGCCTAGACCCTCTCAACTATTTGCTTGAGAATAACAATCACATCTCTGCAACATTCCATGAAGGAAAAAGAGGCAATATTTTTTTAAGTATTCAGGAAACGATCAGTCGCATCGGCAGATGGAACAGCCCAATCATGGAAGCATTTCGCTGATAGTGGAAGCCTTGACTTCTGCAAGTGCGGTTGCTCTTTAGTTTATGAATCTGTCTGGAGCAATGAGACCCTGTTTGCCATCGAGGGCTGGGATACGAATTTACTTCCATATTAACAGGTCTGTTTCTCAGGAGAACTGGATCCAATTACACTTGAAAAACAGTTATACGAACAACAAGTAGAGAAATGGAGGTGACTCTGAGTTTAAATTCTGAAATGGCATTCAGGCTCTTCCTTTAGATTCTATTCCCAGTCGATATTAGGACCTACAGTTAAACAGAGTTCAACTTCAGCACTCCCAAATGAAATTAAAAGACAGATGTTAAATGGAATTTCATTGATATGTGGCGGTGCTTTCAATTTCTTGTTCATGTTTATAATCAGCAAGAGCCATTTTCAATTGTAAAAAAGTAAATGAATACAATCATTATGCTGCCTTACATGCATATTTAATTTGTGTAGATGGTTTCTTAAATATGTATTTTTCAAACACATTCATTCACATATATATATATATATATATATATATTATTTTGGTAACATAACCTATAAAAGGCAGATTTCTTTATTTCCTAAGCTAATGAAGTAGTAATTATTCTACTTACAAAAGGCAAAAACAATAATATTGCATATTTTAGTTTTTGACACAAAGTCAGATACTTGCTTCTAGCAAAAGTGAATTTTGTTGAAGCTTTCACATCTTGGACTTTATTCCTAGAGAAACTACAACTGTCAAATGAGATCATGATGACTGTCACCAAGGAGATGATGACTGCACTTATGCCTCTATCCAGAGATGACAGCATCTCCTTAGAGTTTCTAATAGAGCCTGCTCAGTACATCAAGGGTAGGCTGTTTTCTCCATGCTCACAGTCCTGAGTTTTGTCCTTAGTGCACAATAACAACAATCTGAGAGCAGTAGACAGATAGCAACTCACCCAATGCCCCTTCTTTTCTTCAGCTCCTAGACAAAAATACATCTTACAAGACTAAAGGACTGTGGGAAGGTGTTTAAATATGACACCTTGATAAGGAACAATTGTCTTGGCAAGTGTAATGTAAGTGCAAGAGGCAGGAGGATTAATCAAGGAGATATGACCACATATGCTGAGGGCAGAGAGATGCTTTTGAGACTGTGGGGATCACCGCTGGACTACTTGGTAGCTGCAGATTCCAATAACTTCCTGGAACATCTGGATGAAGAAAATTCTACCTGTTAGTGTGCTGAGCTTATTTGGAACTGCTGACGTCTAGTAAAGCCACAATGAGAATTCACATCTTGGGTGATTTGTTACAGCAGCCACAGGGAGACTAATACTGGATGCTACCCTGACAGTGAGAGTATTTATTATTCACACACAGGACATGACTACATGGATCTCTGCCTTGGGAAGCTGGGATATACTGAGGCATGCTTTTTCATGTATTTAATGATGGGAACAGAATTTAGATTAGTAACAGAGTTACTAGAGTAGATGAGGAAGGACACACCATGGAAGACGAGGAGACAGAAACTAGAAGCCCTAGAGACTAAATCTCTAAGAGAATGTTGAAGTGAGAGAGGCCATGATCAGAAGCAGCAGGGGGCTGCGAGCTTGTCTCACACTGCCCTGCAGTCCAAGTTGGGAGCCTCTGGTGTTGTGAAGGGTTTCCCACTTCTCTGGTGGGGAACATCCATGCTCCATAGCAGGTATCGTTCAATGCTAGAAGCTGCTACGCCAATGTGACCAAACCATCCTCGAGTCTTTGAAACATTTTCTCCTGTATTTCCCCAGATGGCAAGAAAGAGAATCACAAGAGAGAGGAAGACACACAAATGCCCTCTGCATCACGCTGTGCAGTGTACTGCCACGTTGTTGTTCCTGACTGAGAATCTGCCATATTCTCATATTACATCTTTTTCAGAAAAATAAATCTTGGAGCCCTAATTATATGGAGCTTTGAAATGACTCTGGATTGGCAGCAAATTATTATTATGTTTATATAAGACACGTGCATAATCCTGCATATCTGCCAAAGTTTTAGAGAAATTTTATATGCTGGATATAAATTATTCCCCTGCAAGACATTTTGTGGCAAAGCTGGGTTGTCCTGTGTGTTTAACAAGGTCTCTTCACGTCTCCTGCCTGTTCTGCAACTTCATTCTGTCTTTCTCTTCATGATCACATTCAGGCCACCTTCCTTTAGGATCAATACCACAGAGAACTGCCTGACCTCACTGTTCACATCAGGGGAAGTTCATTGTCAATGATGCTGCCTTCTGTCTTTGTTTAACCTGATGACTTCTGTGCTTCTGCACCAGAGGTTGCTATTTTCTCTCTTGTAATTAAGAGATACTTTATGGGAAGACACTTTGAGACCATCAAGACATCTTGTTTTTTGCACAGCAAGCTACGCAGCTTGGCATCCATGAGGGCTAATTGTTTGAGATGCTTGTCACTGGGATGCTCCTGTTTCTGTCCTTCCCTTCCTTGTGAAATGTATTTCTGTAATGACAAATGCCACTAATACCTCTTATGGTCATTAGAGGTGATGGAAAGGGAGATGGGTATACTGACATTTTTATTTTAAATATAGGATCCAGATATGGACCTCCTACTGCTGGTATGAGTAACCGGTACATTATGTGGGAACAGCAGAAGAACTCAGAAGAGGACAATGAGAACAGAAGGAAGAAGAAGATAAAGAAGAAAGAAATAGCACCCACTGGGAAAGAGAGCAGATGATGACTTCCTGGCTGGGAACACTGGGTAATTTTAAAAATGCTCAATAGATACATCAACATTTATCATCCACAGCTCATGTAAATGGAGTTCCATCCATTCTCTTCATCCATTCCCCCTCATTTCTACCAGTCTGCTATGATGGTTTCTCAAGGCAGAAGATACAAAATGATAGTGCAGATGGGATATTATGAATTCTCTGCTGCGGGCAACTAGAGTTGTTCTAAAAGGGTAAAAACACAATTGAAATGCAAACTATTTCTTCACATTTTATGAGACATCCCCCCAGAGGAACAAGTACCCATCTCTACTCAAACTCAATAGGCCAGAGGCCTGGTAGCTTTTTTCTTTTTATCTGACATGATTAGCCAAGGAGGCAATAATAACTAACATGTTATGGATTTCGCATTACACTAGTATCATTGCACACATGTATTTTATCAAAACATCTCTGTGTCTGTATGATACAGCCACATTGCCATCCCTATATGAAGACAAGAACAATACAGCCAATTATATTTTAGCATCTTATATCAGGCCTCCAACCCATCCTTACCATTATACTATGTTGATTCTGAGAATGTATGTTACTTACAGAGCAGCCCCTATAGATATAAAGTGCTGTCATCAATGATGTAGACCATTACCACATGTGTAGGATATTACAAATGTCCAAAGAATGCTGCAGAGCTTGCCCACAGGCTCTGTTACCTTATATACCCAAGCCAGCAGTATACTCAGTGCTTATCAGTGAGAAACTCAATCTGGCCCTAGAATAAGTGCATTACTGTTATCTACACTCCGAACATGAGAACAGAGTTTAAGAATGAATGATGTTTTCTCAAAGCATCAAATAAATTTTATTGAGTCAGTCAAGGGAGGGTTGATTTATTACTTATTCTGAAATGGTTTTTCTCATGCTGGACAATAACCATGTTATGTGAAGGTTTATGATTTCTAAAGACTTAAAAAGTTACAGTGAAGCAGTTGGTGTCCACCATTTCCAGAATTGGAGTTGGGTTGTCCTAGTGAGTTTGAACCACACATGTGTTCACACACACACACAGAGGCACACACATGCAGGCATATACATACACATGCGTGTGTCACACACAAACATGTACATACTTGCACACATGCATATACACATATACATGCACGTGTGCACATGCACACACATGGAAACTTACACACTGATTTGTGCAACATCATCCATATCTGTCAGCTTTACAGAATAACCCAGGACTCTCCAACCCCTCTCTTTAAAAAGAATCAGCAGTTTTAATGGAACATGTGTATGTACATGGAATACATTTGCATGTGATTACCAGACTGACAGACTGCTATTTAATTTATTCATGACCCCTCAAAACTAATTTATGTATCTCATGCTGTTGAATAAAAACTCTGTTTTGGGTATGTAACTGATTCCACTGGAGAGCATGGTAGTACTTCATATTTCTCTAGGGTGTGCATTAGGAATAACTATACCATCTTTGAATTCAGTCCCATGAATCTCAAGGCAACTTCTCTAAAGGGCTTCCTGATTTTCAGAACTTCTCCAGGGAATTTTGGTAATTGTCAATAAGCTCTCTATCAGCAGACTATGAAAATGCTCATTTACAAGCGTATTAGGATACTGGGAACAGAATAGAAAAATAGCTGGGTGTTGTGTGTATGTCTGTGCTTGGCATTTCCTAATACACAATAGAGACACAGATAAAGTAGCATGGTAATTTTTCCTTCTGAGTTGGGGAGGAGAGTATACTTGTAGATCCCCTGCTCTAGTAAGCCAACCAAACCATCTTTAGTAGAGAAAGCTGTGTTTTGTTTTTATATTTTATAGGGTGCCATAAAGAGAGGATGAGGATTTGAAGGACCAAGTAAGCACAACTTGTGCAGAACAGGAGAGCTATGGACTGGGAAGGGTGGGAAGGAAGGAGGGGATGAGCAAGCAGGAAAAAGAAGAGTGGACATGATCACCACATTATATAGGCATGGAGATGTCACAATGAGACCCAATAAACTCTACATTTAATATATAGTAACAGTCAGCAGAAATAGAAGAACCTTTGAGAAAATAACAGTTTTTTCCCAATAGCAGAGAAGTTTGAAACTCTACCAGTTGAAGGAATATGCACAATCATGCAGCAGAAGTGAGTACAAATACAGATTCTTGCATACTGTTTATCAGTAATTCACTGAAATCAGGTAATTCATTCTAAGTCTATATGACTGATAGCTTACTTCCTGGAAATACTCACTCTGTGATAACAGGTTATCCTGAGTCACTTGGTAATGTAGATCTAAGTCCTTCATAAGAGAACAAAAAAACAGCACACAGACAAAAACGGTTGCTATAAAGACTGTAACAAGTAACACAGCACGGGCCACCTTCTGAGACAGAAAACCAGCACTTCAATGTTGTAGAACAGAATCATGTTAGCCATTACCTCAACTATTTTCACAAACTCTAAATTTGCATTTGAGAAAACCATTCACACAGAAACTAAAATCAATGACGACATTAGTATTAGGTATTAGTGAACCCGTTAGTGTATTTACAAACAGGCATGTTGGCCGGTCTAACAGGTGAATACATGCCAAGGAAGCCATCCATGCCTACTGGACTAGAATATTGTTGAACAATGAAGCAGGCATGTGACCATCCACTGCGGGGTTATTCAGTTCTCACAGAAGAAACACACTAGTGTCGATAAACTGTGTCAACAGAGGGAAGAGTCCATAGTGGAAGACAATGACATCCATCCTGCTATTCATTGCTGTTGCCAAGGGCTTTGGAAAACTCCAAACAGAGACAACACAGAGGAGGAACAGTTTTACCAAGCACACTGTGAAGAGTTTATTGGAAGCACTAAAAAGCTGAAACTATGGTACCATCACCTAGTACTTGGTAAAAGTCTTGAGTGGTAGCCATCAGATGTTAGACTGGATGAAGATGACATTTCCAGGGTCAGCAGGATTGATGGCAAGGTGCAAAGAAATCACAAATCAAAATCTCTACTTTTAAGCCACATTCTACAGTTTAGTTATTAAACCTTTGCAATGTATTTGGATAAGGCGGATCTAATTCTCCACTTGTCGATGAGGAAACAGAGGCTTTAGAACATTAAATAACTTATCTGACATCACTATTTGGATAGGGAAACAGGTAACTTTTTCTGTGTGCTACACATAAGAATACTGGAACTTAAGTAGTTAAATTGTGTCTCAAAGATTTAAAGGGACCTGCAAGGCATGGGCAGCATGGAGACCACAGCATTGCATCTGGGTTCAAAGCTCCTCTCTCTCTCTCTCTCTCTCTCTCTCTCTCTCTCTCTCTCTCTCTCATATCCTCTCTGTCTCTCTCTCCCCTCTTCTCCTCTCCCCCCCCCTCTGTTTGGAGTCCTTACTGGGAGAAGTAGGAATTGCCTGGGTACTCGGGGGAAGCTGAGCGAGAACGAGGTGATGCTTGTATACACCGGTACTAGCTGAGAGCAGAGAGGGGGCACATTGGTCTTCCCCGAAAATGAGGAGGGTCATCATGGAAACCTCCTGCTGCCACCCCCTCCCCCGACTAAGCAAGTGCCGCATATGTAGTCCGCTGCCCAAAGACACCCAGACCCTTATACCCCGAGGACCACAAGAGGCTTCTATCCGGAGTGAGCAATGATTCCTGTCAGGACCCAGCGTAGGCTGGGTCCCCAGCTCTGAAGGTCTAGAAAGCAGTCTTTCAGGAAACTGACGAGCTGTCCTAGTGACAGACCGCGGAGACTGCTGGTACCCGAAGCTTAATTCAGTACTTCTGCATCAGCAATAGCACACACGACCTTGCTGGCAGAACTCTGGGAAAGCCTGTCATAATTAGACAGACTTCAGACAGAAGCAGCAGCTGCTTAGAAGCAGGGGAAGTTCGTGACAGCAGATCAGATGACCCGAGCACCCTTTTGGCCCAGGTCCTGTGCAGTCCTATTATCTGGCTTAAAATTCTGCCTTGATTTCTGTGTGACCTTGAATGATTTATATAACATCTCCCTGTCTCCATTTTCACGTGGTGGAATTGGGGTTAGTACTCTATGTCGTAAGGTTGTCAACAGGATTTCATCTGCGCTGACTGTTGTGTTATTCTTGTTCTTAAATTTTATTAGGGGTGTGTGTGTGTGTGTGTGTGTGTGTGTGTGTGTGTGTAGGTCAAAAGAGAACTTTCCAAAGTGTTCCTTCCTTCCGCTATGTGGGTTCTAGGCATTCAACTTAGGATTTCACACTGAACAGCAAGCCCCTTTACCCACTGAGCTATCTCGCCAGTATCTGCTATTCTTAATATCAATATTTTTATTATAGATTCATAGCTGAGACCCTCTGTCCTTGCTAGGCTGAGATTGATACTGTCTTTTTTTCCCCTCTGGGGTTCTTTTGTCTGTGTTTCTTGACTCATTTATTTCTTTTCAAATTAGCATCCAGATGTTTTAAATGGTCTGGCATTTGAATTTGGCAACGTCCACGTCTTAGTGCTTTTGGAGCTGTCAGCTTAGGGTGACTTTGCAGGTCTGCCGGAAGGATGATATGCCAGTGTTCTCTGCAGTGTCTCAGAAGGTGGCCATGTACCCACCTCAGCTCCCACTAAAGATGACAAAGCAGTTTCCTGCGGAGCTTTAGGAGGGTTCTGAAGGTGGTCTGGTGTTAGGGTCCACTTCATCTCATAAAGCTCAGAGCTGTGTTATTGTTAGTTACTCTGCTCTATGAACAGTGATCTCACCATCTCTGGTTTTAACTATTTGAATTACTAGACATTGGCTTGAGATTTATTTCAAGGAAGACACCCACTACAAAAGATACCAGTCACAAAGCCATTATACGTGTGGCAGGAGCACATATGTTCCTGTCAGGAAAGATGAGAAGCCTTTTTTCCTAGGTTTGATCTATTTTTTTTTTTTTAAAAAAACCACATATGCATCCAGGATTCTGAGTGGTGAAAGGCCCAGAACACTGGCCATCATAAATTTCGGTAAGCCTGCCCTGACCCTGTTGTCCTGACTGTGTCATAATAGAGCTTCGTAATCTCTTCTGAGGAAGATTCTCAAAGCCTCCAAAGACATTTCTTTCCAGTTTCTGTATTTGGGAAATAAATAACATTCCTCAAGTTCACCTTAGCCCATCCTGCTGAGATAAACATTCACACGAAGAATTTGGTCCTTCAGGCCCAGGATGACAGTGAGCAAAGATAACACTGTTTCTCCATCTGTGAGGAAGGGATCTTGCTCAGGACTCACTGTTCTGGGGAATCCCTGATGCTTGTGACTACCATTTACGTGTGTTAGTGAGCATCCACCATCGTCACTTCTGATTCTTGCATACATTACAGGGGAAATGATGAGGGAAACAACCCCCTACTTTGGATAACATGATCCAGACAACATAGACTCTTCCTGACACATGGTAAGAGAGACTTGACAGCTCTTTCATTTTCATAAGTTTGACAGATCGCCAGCAATACAGTTCAGGAATCCATAATCTATAATCAAATGAGATATCTGCACTTGTTCATGGGCCTGTGAGTTACCTGTCCTAGGGAATTCTTTGTGTTAGCCTCTTTGTTCCATCACTACAGTCAAATACATGCTAAAAAGAACTGGGAAAGGGGAGTGGGTGTTCTGATTGACAGTTCAGGGGACAGCAGCCCATCTGGGGACAGACATGGTGGCGGAAGTAGATTGGTGCACAGTCCTACACAGGAAATGGAGGTCACCTAGCTTTGTCCTGTATTCATTATACTCGTTTGGGCTTGGCTCATGGTATGGTGCCCCCCACATCAGGGAACGCTTCCTCTCCTCTGTCAGTCCTCTCAGAACTGGACAGAACTGTGTCTCTCCATCACTCCCAGTCAAGCTGACAATGAAGGCAACTGTCACTCCAGGGCAAAGTTCGGGTGCTTAACGGTAGGCGAAGGATGGATGACCAATTGGAAGCATTTCTTTTTTTTTTTTTAAATTTTATTTATTTATTAAGGATTTCTGCCCCCTCCCCGCTACCGCCTCCCACCTCCCTTCCCCTCCCCCGATCAAGTCCCTCTCCCTCGTCAGCTTGAAGAGCAATCAGGGTTCCCCGACCTGTGGGAAGTCATTTCTATGAAAAAGAGTTCCTGGAGTCGGGGGAAGGAAATGCAATCCTCAACTCATCATTTTTATCCAGCTGGTTTTAGTTAGAAATGCATAAAAGTTAGAACAAATTTTATTTCTGAAATGGTGTCCACTTCCACATGAGCACTGTGTGTAAGCTTCTATTTCTTTTGCTTGGGAATACACTACATAAATATTTCTTTGGGGCCCCTTAAGATTTAAGAACTTTAGTCCCAATTTGTAGAGACATTTTTATCTCTTAAGTGTGCTGTTTAATATCTACTTTCCAACAGTTCTATACTGTCTCACCATATGCACCATTTGCTAGCAGGGCAAGCTCCATTATGGCAAGCAAAGATAAAATTATGATTATAAAGCAACTACAGAACAGTGAGGGTATTCTCGGCATATTGATGATTAAACACCCGCACCTCATAGGAGGTGCTCAGAAACCAGCTTTTAAATAAATGTTTGTAGGAGGTTCGCATCACAAAATTCCTGAGAAAGAGTCCCAGAAAAACTTCGATAATGATATTTAATTTGTTTGCCAGTGTACTTATGCAATGTGCTTAACATAATTTGAGCAATTCTTCTGGTAATATATTCAAATTTGCAGATTCCAGTTTTGTTAGTGACACGAGGCATATTTCATTTTCAGTATCCATATTAACCACCCCTAATGAATTCTTTACAGTTTCCATTTCTGTAATTATATTTTTTCAGGTTTTCTTGCAAATGACTCAACACTTTGACATATCACAGATTTAAAAGGTGATTATAAAATTAACATATACTTCACCCATGGAATAACCACCAAAATCTCTCAGCAAGAAAATAAAAAAAACTGGGGTTTATAATGATTTTAAGAAAGAATTTTTATTTGATAATTTCCTCTACTGGGCATTTTCACCTAGGATCATTACTTTATGCAATAAATTTTCATCGGATTCTGATCCTTTTGAAGCATAGCCACCCAGGTGAAACAACCAGCTAGTGTTCTTATCACCCACTGGTGTTCCAGATGACAGACAGACTGGAATCTGACATTCTTCTCCACAGACATCAAAAGACGATGTTATAGCAGCCCCTGCATGAGAAACAGCAGGGGACCCAAACTGGGCAACCACAGTGTGCCTTCCTTTTCCTGGGTCTGAACATATTTAAGTTCCACAAACTAAAGGGTAGTGTTGGAAAAATGAAAATATAACCGTTAATAAGAAAATAGGAGAAAAAGAAAATGCTGCGCCTAAGAACACCTTGAGTGGCCAGCAGTGCTTGCTGTGATGAGCAGGGGTGAGGGCGTGGGTGGACGGCTTGCAGGGTTGGCAGGGAGTTTTCTCTACTCTCACCGACTCCCATCCCTAGTATCTCAGGATCAAAGATTTCATTGTGAACAAGGCCCTTTCATTTTCATTGTAACGACTTTCAAATAAGTGCGAAACAAGGTATTAGGATAACGATACCGCTTAATTCACTTACGGTTTCTTTTAAACTCGGATCTTTATCACTATGGTGTACAAACACTGGCCATGCTGCGTCGCGTTCTAAGTTTGATGCTATGTTCTTACTGAGTGAGTATTTGTATACATTTCTGCTTGCACGACAGTATATATGAACACACACACACCACACCACACACATACACACGATCAATAGAAAAAGCAAAACACAAGGAACAAGGAGGAAGTATCTGAAACGCCCTCTTGATGGAATAACCCTATACTTAAATGGAGGAATTTGTTTTTATTAAATTGAAATTACACTCCATGTATTTATTTGCCTACTGATTTTAAAATTACGCCATTTTGTCGTCATTCTTATTATCCTATGCTATTATTTTTACAGGGCTGTACAGAATTCCTTAAATCATATTCAATATATCTTATATTCAGCATATATTAGTTTCAATATAGTCTGCTGAAATGATTTTCTCCAGCTCACTACCACCAGTGCAATGATGCAAAGCTTCATTTATTGTCTTAGTCACTGTTCTACTGCTGTGAAGGGACACCAGGACTACGTCACCTCGCTTACAGTGGTAGAGGTTTAGTCCATTGTCACCATGGCGGGGAGCAAGGGGGCACACTGGCAGATGTGGTGCAGGAGAAGCAGTTGAGAGTTCTACATCCAGATCTATCGACAACAGGAAAAGTCAGGCCCAGTGTCTCCATTTACAGAGTTGCCCTGATCTGGTCTACCTTTGGGGTAATTCCCTAGCTATGATTCTCCCCAGCCAAACAGGCCCAGTAGAATAGCTGAAATTGACTGCTAGACTCTACCAGGTTCACTCAACAAACGCACTACCAACAGTATCAGAGTCAGCTTTGATCGGACTTCAACAATTTGCAAAGTGCCATTCATAGCTTGCTTCATTTATTCCTTGCTCCTGCTCTCTCTGAGGTCTGTCAGAAGTATGTCCATCTCACAGGGAGGTGACAGAGAAAGGGAGAGAAGAAAAAAATGAACCTGAGCGGGCCAACCAAGTCTCAGTACTGCATTGTGATTTAGCCTGCTCAGTATCTGGGATTCCATCAAATCTGCCTGCCTGCCCTTGAAGCCAGACATCCGAAATCAAAGCTCAGCCATGAAGGGGTCCTCCAGCCGGCACAGCCTGTGTCATCAGAGCTAATCATCTGCCACCTTTGCTGAGCCAGTGTGGGTTCTCCCTAGCTGCCCTTGACTGGACTGCTCCTTAGCAGTTCGCAGACTGCTGCCCCTAGAGGCATTTAACAAACTCTAATGCTTGTTTCAGAGGATGCGAGGTCTACTCATTTAGTTACTGCCTTGAACCTGTGCCTCGTGTTTGCCTGGAAGCTCCTCTGGCTTGAGTCTGTGCTTCTCCTCATGCACACAATGAGGTCTTAGCCCTGCTGCTGCCCTCACTCAGGTGGTCTACTCTTAGCTGAGTGCTCCATCCAGCTTTTCTCTGTGCCCCACACGGAATGTCACATAACTCTGTCCTTAGCTCTTGGTGGGGAATTAACTTCAGATGATCTCTGTCAGTTTGTGCCAGGACACAATTCTGTGACAATGGCAGGAGCTATTTGATGGATGGATGGATGGATGGATGGATGGATGGATGGATGGATGGCAGGAAGGAAGGAAGGAAGGAAGGAAGGAAGGAAGGCAGGAAGGAGGAAGGAAGGGAGGAAGGAAGGAAGGAGGGGGGAAGGAAGGAAAAGGAGGAAGGATGGAGGAGGAGGAAGGGAAAGAAAGGAAGGAAAGAGAAGAGACAGAGGGGAAGGAAGGAGGAAAGGAGAAGAGAAGAAGGGTGGGACGAAGGAGAGACAGAAGAAAGAAAAGGAGAAGAGATAGAGGAGAAGGAAGGCAAAATAAAAGAAGAAAAAGAGGAGGAGGAAAGGGGGG
>NW_004949105.1:8244749-8246064 GCF_000317375.1 Microtus ochrogaster | reverse complement strand
GAGGGAAGGGAGGGGAGGGGAGTAGAGAGGAAAGAAGGGAGCTAAGAGAAGGAAGGAAAAGAACATAGGCAAGAAGTAGAGGGGAGGGGGAGGGAAGGAAGAAAAAGGAAAGGAAAATGGGAAGCAGAAGGGAGGAGGAGAAAGTACACTATATAATACATTAAAGGTAATATATAATATATTAAAGGTAATATAGCATATCATATATTAAAGGTAATATATTACATAATATATTAAAGCAAATGTGAATGCTCATTCATGGCTGTTTCTAGTCCTTTAAAAACACACAGTTGTTAAGAGTTTGCTTTAAAGGCAGTAGAAGTGAAGAGTAGTATTTTGGCATGCTGATTCCATTGAACGATTTCACTGTGCTTTACTTAGTGTAGGCTTGACCTTGTCCCCAGGAGTGGAAAGAGATCAGGTGTGCATGTGACAGATGATGCCCGAAAGAGATGTGTCTGATGAGTAGTCCATGTGTTTGCTGCTCACAGTACGTATCTTCTTGTGTCTATTTGCCCATTTAATAATTTTTTCAAATGGTCTACACAACCATTTGAGAAATGGAATTATCACTTACTCACTATTGTCTTGGATGCCAGCAATGATCCTGGGGGGCAGGGAGATACTTAGGAATGCACTGTGGATGCAACCCTGGGCATAGAGGGAGCCCTGCAATTTCTTTGGAATGGATAATATCTGCAAATATCAAAATAAGCTGAATACATGTCACTGTCCCACGGAAAAGACTGGTCACTTTGTCCATACCTCTACTTGAGGCAGACGTCAGGGTTTGAAAGCTGAGACAATTGGAGCTGGCAGCCCTTCGCCTGGCTGGCCTCTGGCCTCACATGGCGTGTGCCCACAGATCAGAGCAGTGTAGTCAGCTCCCCACACGGTGGCAGTGGAATCACCCCCAGATTGTGTTGGGTGGTGATTGGACTGGGGCAGGATGACCTGGGTACAGATTTCCCGATAGCCCAAACAGGGAAGTAACCTGACCTTGTTACTGATCATGGAAGTATGTAGGATGCAAAGGATGAAGAGGAAGAGGTGAAATTGCAAAGGGTATATTTGGAGGGCCAAGAGGGGAAGGAAGAAAAGTGATTTCAGAACTTCAAACAGAGCACGCCAGAGGTGTGCAGTGCCTCGGAAAACCCGAGAAGACCGCATGCCACACATTTCTCGAAAGAGATGAAGAAAACCATGACTTTGAATTTCTCTCTCTCTTTCTTGGTTTCTCTCTGTCTCTGTCTCTCTCTCTCTCTCTGTGTCTCTGTCTCTCTCTGTCTCTGTCTCTCTCTCTCTCTCTCTCTCT
>NW_004949105.1:8233656-8244649 GCF_000317375.1 Microtus ochrogaster | reverse complement strand
CTTGGTTTTTCAAGACAGGGTTTCTCTGTAGCTTTTAGAGCCTGTCCTGAAACTAGCTCCTGTAGACCAGGCTGGCCTCGAACTCACAGAGATTTGCCTGCCTCTGCCTCTCAAGTGCTGGAATTAAAGCCGTGCACCACCACTGCCCGGCTAACTTTGAATCTCTTGTAACATTCCTGGAGCTTGAGACATCTTGCCTTGGATCTTAAGAGAGAGACTGTAGCCAGAAATGTGGGCCAAGGAGCAAATCTGAATATAACAACAATCGGCATCCCTCTAGCACTTAATCTATGTTACACACTATTCTTAGTCCCTGATAATCATACAAGGTAGGGCTTATTAAGACTCTAAATTTATACATGCTCAACAGAGATACCCAGAATCTGAATCACCTTGATCGTGAGGTAGGGGTGCCAGTGCCCCATGGACATGCCCGCAGACACCAAGGCATGCCAGTCAAGTTTGATGGCAATGGAAGTTGGGAGCTGACAAAGAAAGGATGGTATACATAGGAATAAGAACGCCTAGAAGATGAGACTGTTGGCATGGCTTCTTCCATGAGCACCATTGAGAAACCACGGCCAGAGCTTCAGACCAGTTTATGTTTTCCGCAGAGAAAGAGCAGAGCTGACAACACAGGAAAGGAGATGCAGTCAGATGTAGAACTTTGAAATCTACATACTGGAAGCAGTGATGAAAGCAAGAGGAATGGGTGAAAAGATGTTCTCAACAGAGAGAACAAGATGCCCATCACAGAACCGAAGCGGCTGAGAAGGAGCACAGGGGTGGGGAGAAGGTGGAGAGAACTGGAGATGGGTGCAGGGCAGCCTGAAGGCTGACAGCTGAGGAGTTAGAAGATCCCCTTGTGCTTTGGGATACAGGATGGGCAACAGCAGGGGAGGAAGCGCAGATACAAGGGAGACAGAAGTTCTGATTCTCCCCTGAACTAGGTCGGGTGGGCTTGTCTACGCAGAGAGGAACAGAGGGCACAAGGCACTCCCGTGCTGGGGGTGAATTCCCCAGACTCTGGGGGCCTGAACTGGCTTTAACATGGAGGATGATTGGAGCTGGGAGTTGGAGAGGAAGCCTGTTTATTGCCAGCCTCATTAGCACCCCTAATCGTTATAAACAGATAATTTGAAAGGAGATGAAAGAATCCAAATTTATGTTGCCAATACTAAATATTTAACTAATGAAAAATATAGGTTCTGAATTAGCCATGTGTATCTCAAATGATGAGTTAAATTTTAAATGCTCTGTGTCCTGGGGACGATATTTCAACTCCTGATTTGCCAGATGGGCTGTGAGTCACAGCACAGGAAATGACACTGGATTTCAAATGATTTGGCTTAGAAGAAGGACGAGGACCTTCTCGAGCCAATTGCCCCGTGGTGGCAGTGAAAACCCAGAGGGAAGCAGATAGTTAGTGAAGCAGACCCTGAACATGGAAGGAAATTGAATCAGAGCTCCCGCAGAATGCAGGATCCTCCCACCGTGCCAGCAAGCAGGCAGTGGATACATCTGGACAAACCCTAACAGTGGGGCTAATGGAGTCACCAGGACTCCTCAGCCGAGAGAGGACAGCGAACTGTGGGGTTCCTTAGATTTTCCTACCCAGCCTGCCTTATTTACCAGCCCACCTCTGAAGCACACACATGAGATTCATGAGGATGCAGCTTTATCATACAATCCCGTGTCCCTATCTTGTGGGGTTAGAACACTCAGAACAAACACTCATTAATCCCCCAGTGTCTGAATGTAAGAGCTGGAGCTGAGAGCTCTGGGCTATCTTCTTCTCCCGGTGTTTTCACTTACGAAAAATTGTACAAGGCTTGACACATACGTTCCTCCTTCTTCTGACTCCTGGCAATCTCCAGTGCATTTACCGTCTCTATCAATTCTTTATTTCCAGAAATATCTCAGTTAGAACCCTACAGCACTCAGACTTTGGAGATTGGTCTTCCTCCTAGGAATACCCATTAAAGACTCCTCATTGCCTTTTCATTTCTAGATAGTTCATATCTTCTTGCGATAAATAATTCCTTTGTCTGGATGGACCACGGTTTACTTCCCCATTAACCTACAGAAAAATACTTCAGCTGTTTCCAAGTTTTAAACTAAGACTAACACGGCTGTCAACACCGGTTTGTAGGTTTGGGTGTGGAAGCAAGTTTTCAACTATTTGAGTGTGCAGGAAGCAGGGCAGCGAGAAGAGGGGCACAGGTGCTTCTGCAGGACAGCTGTGCTAGCTGGAGCCGGAGACGTTGCAGCTTCTCTCACTGGATGCTACACTTAACCCACGGTTCAAGTTTAAGGCAGCTTTCTGCTTAAATGTGACCCCCCCAGTGACCTTGGATTGTTCTCTGTCTCCCAGGACAGTCATCCTTTATATACATGATTTGTTTTATAAATATGAATGATCTTCTTTATGACCATTGGGAAGTTATGACTAAGGATTAGCATGTCTGAGTGTAGTTCTCTCTCTCTCTAGTAAGGTTTTTCATGGTTCCAAACAACATTGTCTACTCCTACACTGTATACAGAAAACCATTTCGTCATATCTGGTTTTAAGAAAAGAGTTATATGATAGTAAATAATATCTTCTTGGCTCTTTAGCCTTTCTCTAAGTCTGAAATCTATTATTGGTTTGATTTCAGAATTCCATAGGCTTCAATTCTGTAGGAAAACTCATGTGTATTGTAAGTCTAAGAAATGCCGGTATCCTCCAAAAGTAATATTTGAAACCTTGTTAAGCTCTGGGAGAGGGCTGTGCCTCACTAATGAGCTGAGAGCTGAGGGTGTGAGTCTTGGCCCATGGTGCTTAGCACTCAGAAGGGAGGGCACTGTTTCCTTATGGCCACAGAGTGGTTGAGCACACAGCCCTGCCTTTGGTTGGTTCACTTCAGAGCTTGAAAGGACGTTTGTTGCCACTGTATGAAGGAGGCTGACGAGCAAAGAAGCTCTGGGCTTCAGATGGAATCTTCAGGAGGAGCCTGTCATAACTCAGCTTTAAAAATGTGATGTAAAAGATGTTTCCATCCCAAGAATTGGACCCCCTAAAGCCCCGGTACTCATCAGATACCATAAAAGTAATCACAGAAGATTAGCATTGGGAAGGACAGTTAAGCCATGTTTTTTTTTCTTTTTTTTTTTTAAATCTAAATCCTTCCTTCTATTGGTGAAAAATCTAAAGCTCCCAATTGTGAACTTAGTTACCCAAGGTCATACCAATAGACACTTATTGGGAAGAGAAACATGAACCCAGATGTCAAAAAAGCCAGCTGTGGGCCAGAGGGACTGAGACTTCAGACATCCTAACCAACGCTGGCTTTGGTCCAACAGAGGTAACTGGCTGAGTGCATCTGCTTGTCAGCACCATGCCGAGCCCAGAGCATGTCACAGGCTACTAATAGGCAGGTGTGCTTTCCCACACGTTCCTGGAGGAAAGTGTCAACCTCTGAGGCTTTAAGGCAGTGTGTAAACATGTTCTGAAAAGGTAACAGTAACTTTTGAATCTAAGGTCAATTAAAAGCTGACATACATGTTCTGAAGCCCACTATAACTCTCTCACCACATAAGGCTAAGTGGCCAACTGTAGACAGAGCAGGGGAAAACAGAAAGCCAAGAATTGGTTACACAAATGGTTTAGTGTTTGTTCTCCCTAAGGAAACCTCACAAAGAGGCGCCTTCCCAGCATCCTGCGGCTTAATTTATTTATTTGTCTTTGGCAACCTCTGTTCACAGTTGCTTTTCTACCCCAGGGACTGAAAATGGTAGAATTCTTTAAAACACCGTTCCCAGTGTAAACACAGATGCTGCTCTCCCAATCTTTTTTATATTTCTCTGTGCCAATTCTTTTAGGTGTGCAAACCACATTGTTCAGCTGACAGACACTCTCTGGCTGCCTAGGATACATCCTCACACCCCATACCCTTGTCCTACCTCTTTAATATCCAAAGAAGCAAGGAAGCCACCACCACCCCCAAAAACAATGCATTCCTGTGTTCATTTCAAAAACAATTTCTGAGTGTTGTTTTCCTTTTAGACATGATGTTAGGAAAAGTAAAGCATAAACTATCTTACTTCATGAAAAAAACCAAAACAAAGCATCAGTTTTGGGTGGGGGGGGGAGAAACCAAAACCAGATAAGACTTAGCACAGTCTAAGAAGCTGCCAAATAGAAGAGATAAAAGAGCATCTCCTGGGACAGAGGGGACCCAGGGCTGTTTCCAGCAGCACTGAAGTAGGAACTGAGTCTCCACCCAGCAAGTACAGGGTGTGGGATGAGGCACATTCAGGAAGGCAGCATTCCATACTGAAGGGGAACTTTAGCTAAGCCTAGGGGGCATTGGATAAGGATGGAAAAGAAGGAAGTACCGTGGAGTCGCAGATGCACGGGAAAGCATTAGAGTCCAAAACATCCTTAAGTGATAGCAAATCGTGGCTTCTGTTCATCCACAGAGTGTCACAAAGCAGGCTTGGTGTCAGCAAACATTGAGAGGGAATGTAGAGAATTTCCTAAGAGCCCCTCAGGGTGGGCAAGCCCACATCTCCCCCTTTGGTGTTGGGGTAATACCGTTACTGACATTAGCGTGATGGGTGTGCTATGGTTCAAGACCTGGAGTTGAGTGACAGCTTCAGAGGCTCAGTACTAGATATACAATCCAGGAAAGCAAGAAGGAAAGTTACTGTGCGAGTTCATTGAGTTTAAACATTGTGCTCTAAGGGGACAGTGCGAGATATAAGGATAAACCCACAGGTGGGAGAACATATTGTCAAAAAGCATACTCTATAAAGTACGTAACACGTGCAGAGTTGGGAAGTTCAAGAATATAGCTATGTACATAGGCTTAGATCCTCACAAACACAAAGGCAGGATTGGATTGCTTTTGAAGTTGAGCACACCCCAGTCTAGAGAAGCTAATAAATTACACGTAATAACTTCCTCTGAAGTAAAAGATAAAAATGAATTTAATATGGTGCCGGAGACAAGAATCACCAGTTGAGTGCATGCTACTCTTCCAGAGGATTCCAGTTTGGAGCCTAGCACCCATATCAGGTGGCTCACAACCCCTGTCACTCCAACTCCAGGGGATCTGGTGCCACTTTCTTACCTAGCAACCATATCAAGGGGCTCACGTCCACTGTCACTCCAACTCTGGGGGATCTGATGCCACCTTTCTACCTCCTCTCAAACCTTCATTCATGTGCACAACTCCCCCTACACAGACACATACAAAATACACATAAAAACAATAAATCTAAAAGTTTAAATTAAAAATAAATTAAAAGAGCTGTTTTCTTAGTATGCAAGAGGATCCCTTTTCAGCCCAAACACAAAAGAAATAGTCAAAGGATTGATAATATAAAAAACTGATGTTTTTGTCAGCGACCTTCCCGACATTACACTGCTCTGATCCTGCAGGACTTCACTTATTGTCACTGAAAAGTTTAGGATCCACATGCCAAGAGCGCATTATAGAAAACTAGCTAAGCAACACCACACACCAGCATGCATTTTCCTCTACTGATCCCAAAGTAAGCCCATGTCCCTTGTGTGTAAGAAAATCCTCCCTAAGCCATTCCTGCCATGTCCCTGACATCCTTCCTGTGTGTGAACTGAAGTCTTGAATTTTGGAACCAAACCAAATGTTTAATTAAAAAATGATATGAATATTCCTTTATATCTTGCTTCTTTCATCTCAACTCCAAGGAGGCAGGCGTGGGAGGGTGCCAAGATGATAAGTTAAAAAGCAAGAAACCCAGCCATCTCTGGAGATACACTACCTCCTCATGTGTTCCCTGCCACCGCAGCTGTGTGTCCCTCTAACAAACCTGCTGTGTCCCTGCCGAGGGACTGTGGTTGCGATTCGGCAGCTTGGTTTATCAACTCCTTACATAACATCCAATTATTTTCTTAATTTAACACACATCTCGAAACATTGACACTTAGCGGCTCCTACCACTGAATGACTGACATCCGGTATGAGGTTCTGTGTGAGTACTGAGTGCCCCAAGCCCACTGTGCTGGCTTCCTCCTAAGCCTTTTGTTCCAAATAAGATGCTTCAGCACATCAAATTACATGTCGGCTGTGGGAGTCTCCGGGTAAGGAAAGAATTTGTTCACTTTGCACCTAGTGAATCTTGCCCGAGATCCTGGCAGGTGTTCTCGTTTGCAAGGTCCTGAAAGACCAGTCTGAAGCTTTACAGGTGCTGTAATTTCACAGGCTACAAAAACCATTTACTGGGGCTGGAAAATTATTGTACGTTTCTAATGTGGTTTTGATTTTGTTCACTCAGTTCCTACTTCTCATGGCAGAATTGTTCTCAATATTTTTCTGCTAAAACTTTCTTTGTATGCTGTATCAAACTTTGCCTTTAAATGTAAGAAAATCTCCTAGCAGTGATAGTGTTACCTAGCTATAGACATAGTGGGAAGATGGGCAATGCCAAAACTGGGATGATGCTAATGCTTCCATGTGAGACACAAAGGCACTCTGAAAATTAGACTATGAAATGAGAACATCCTGTCTTGATTTTAACTGTCCACCCAAAGATCAAGGTGGCTTTGTTAAAACATCTTTGTACTACTCAAAACTATAATTAAAATAAAGGCAAACATTACCTCTTTTATCCTGTTCTGTAGACAAACAAACACCTACTTTCTTCCCTCCTGAAACCCTGGGCTCTGTCCCCAGCATTTTCCCATCCCCTCAGAGTCTCCACTAAGGGAATCCAGGATGTTGGTTCACCCCGTCATAATCAGGCAGACACTTACATTGCATTTAGGTGGTTTCCTGGCTCATCCACCCTGCCTGTGACCCTTGTGTTGCCAACACTTGGAGTGAAGACAAACCACCCACTGAACTGTCTGCTGTCTCTCAGTCTGTGCATAGTATCTTTCAGAGGATTATGTTGGGTTGTGTTGTGACCACAAATTGCCAACAAAATTCTCTTTAGAATTGCTTTTACTTATTTAAATTTTTAATGCCATATATTTTTATCATATTTTTCCCTTCCCCCAACTCCTCCAAGATCCTCCCCTACCCACCCAACTTCATGCTCCTTCTCTTCGTAACAAAAGAAGGAAAAAAATAAAACCAATCAAAAAGCAGAAACAACAACAATACAGCATAAGTAAGGGGGGACTGCTTGACTCTGTTGTACAAACTTCAGGGCATTTCACAGGTACTATTGCATGCCTGGTACCGTGGAACATGCTGGTGAATTGCTGAGATATCTTTCCTAGGAAAAGTATTGGCCAAGCCTAAGACATTGTCTTTGATACTGGCAAAGCCTAGAACATTGCCTATTTACTTTTTTGCATACTCTTAATCTGTAAGCAATTTGCTTTTTACTTCCCCCCCCCCAGAATTATAGTTGGGTAACCATAATTGTATATATCTATGGAGTATATGGTGTTCCCATGAGCATTCAAAAGTGCAAGGATCAAATTTGTGCAATTAGCACACCCACTCCCTCAAACATCTACTATTGTGTTCTGGAGAGACCATTCAAAATCCAGTCTTGGGGATGCAGCGATAGATCAGCAGTTAAGAGTCTACTGAACCTTCGGAGCCCAGAATT
This sequence comes from Microtus ochrogaster, assembly GCF_000317375.1. NCBI lineage: Eukaryota > Metazoa > Chordata > Mammalia > Rodentia > Cricetidae > Microtus > Microtus ochrogaster. The sequence continues at coordinate 8,237,062 of NW_004949105.1, read as the reverse complement.
TTATTCCCAACACACACACCAGGAGGTGCAAAAGTGCCCAAAACTCCAGTTACAGGGGAGCCAACATAACACATCTGGACTCAGCAGATACCTCCACTCATGTGACATACACTTAAACAGACACATACACATATAAACACATAAGGATAGTGAAATAAAATAAAAATTCATCTTCAAAATCCTCTCATCTGTCCTTTAGAAACACACAATGTATTGTTATTAACTGTAGTTGTTCTCATCTTCAACAGAACACTGGCACTTTTTAAGCCTTTGTATCCATCCCTCTTGTGTCCCCAAGTCTCCCGCCATCATCTCCCCCAGTTTCCTGGAATCATCACTTGCCTCCATCCTGAAAAGATTTTACACATGAGACCACGCAGTGACTTTCTGCATCTTGTTTGTTTCACTTAACACAGTGCCCTTGAGGCTGATCCGGAAGGCTTGAAAACAGGATCTTGCTCATTGTACAAAGGAAAGAATGCTGGGCTGTGTGTAGAGAGTAGAGCTTCCTCAGGTTTTCATTTCTCCATGAACACTAAGGTGGATACTACATCCTAGTTAGGGTGGCTAGATGTCTCTGACACATGCCGATTCCCTGTCCCTTGGTGACATATGAAGATCTGGTTAGCTGAATCATCCGACACCTCTATTTTCAATTTCTGGCGGAACCTCCAGCCTGTGTTCTCACAGTGGGCGTACTAATTTACATCCCCACCAAGAGCATTCTCATAAACATTTGTTATTTCTTGCATTTTTGTCAGTGTTGATTTTAACTGGGCTGAAATGATGTATCATTGTGGTTTGAGGTTTCATCTCTCCAGTGTTTAGTGGTGTATATCGTTTTAAAGACGTCCGGTGAGAGTTTGTAAATCTCCTCTTGAGAAATGTCTCTCTTAATATGCTTATCGATTTGACAGTTTACTGAGGCCGTACAGAGAAACTTCGCCTTTTCAATGATTTATGTCGACTAAGCTCAAATATTTATGTGTGAAAGAACCATGGATGCTGCTGGCTCTCTGGTAGAATTTAATCTCACTTAAGCAGTGCAGGTGGTGGGGACACAAGGTGACTCTGGGTTACAGATGGTCACACACCTCAGGTCACAGTGAAACTCTGTACAACGCATGGAAGTCAGGGTGCATCATCATGCTGTGACATTATTGTTTGTTTCCAACCAGGTTAGAGGAAACTGACCCAAGTCTCATTTCCTCAAGCTCCTTCAGACACATGCACATCTATGCATGCTTTGAATGATTGCAGGTGCAGTATCTGCAGTTTGTGCATGTGTGAAATGTATGCAAGCATGTGTGTGTGTGAGTCTATAGACTTTTACTATAGCCATAAAACTGAAATTTTAAAATAGCCATAAAACTGAAATTTTAAAATAGCAGCATTATATTGCTTACTAAAATATGTGACGTTAGGAAGCTCAAATTAAATAAACGTTAGTGATTTTCTAGTAATAGATTTTTTCATGATTTTTTTTGTAAAGCTAAGTCACATGTATTTATGAGAAAATGATTTTTAATAGAGACATATATTGAGCTCCCAGGGCATTTGCATGTGGCTAAGATGAGATGGGGGAGGGTAACTTGAGAGTTCAGATGTTGAGTTAATCATAGCAAGGGGCATGACCAGAGCGGCAAATGTGAAGGCAAGTATTACAGTTTCTACTGCATGGACTTATTTGGGTTTTAATATCAAAGTCATCAAACTTGGATATAATACAATATTAGTATGATTTTCAAGATCTATGTTATTAGAATTATGTGTGTACATATGTGTGCATGCATGCATGTGCATGTGTGTGTGAATACAAGTGGGCAGGTACCATGGTGCACGCGTGCAGATCAAAGACAGATTTTTCAGAATTTGACTCTCTCCTTCTACCTCTGGCTTCCTGGGATTGAACTCAGATCATTGGGCTTGTTTGGCAATTGCTTTGACACGTGGAACCATCTTCCCAGATCTTTAGATGACTATAATTACTAGGAAAATACGACTAACTTGTTGTAGGTTGATTTCATACATGTATACTTCTGATTTAGTATTAACCATAGAAGTTAAGAGCAGAGTATAACCAGTGCCTTAGTTGGAAAAAGGTTTTTAAAAATTGTGTGCTGCTCTTTGAAGAATCACATCTCTCAGTTAATATCATACAGGAGGAGATTGAACCAAATCATGCCCTAAAACAGGTTTCACCCTCGGGCAGCTTAAAATTATTCAAGATTTTTTTAATAAGAGGTCATCCTGGAATATTTTGGTTTTCTTCTAAGTCATTCTGGGAAGAACAGTAAGCTAAAACAGAACAGCGGTGAATCTGTGCCTATGGAACTGAGACATGGCTCAGTCAGGCACTCGCCACGAAAGCACGAGGACCCGAGCTCCAGGAGCCAAGAGAAAAGCTGAGCGTGGCAGTGAGCATCTTCCCATCCCAGGAGCCCCAGAGTATGAGAAGACGATAAAAGAGACGCGGGGAGGAGGCGGGTGCTATGGACAGTGCAGTCCATCATTAACTCATTGTATTTAGCTTTGTTTTTCTTTATAAGGTAGCCATTTCCAGTGAAATTCCTGGTGCTGCCTAGATCTTTTATTTCCCCCTTATAGTTTTATTTGAATTTTAGAAACCGTTTCTATGTAATCAGACTGACACCAAGAGCATGCCTTAGCTTTCCTAGTGCTGGGATTATAGATGTGCACCACCATATGGGGCTCAAGTTCTTGACAATAGGTTTATTGGGGATTTCTTATGGTCATCAAAACTCCTATTTACACCATGTTTGCAAGGTGATCTTGAAGAGTCGGGGCAAGATGATAAAAATGACCATGATCATATGCCAATCTTATTTTAGAAAATATTAAAAAGAAAAAAAGAAGGTCTTCAAATGGATTACTTTTTCTTCCCTTTCAGTGAAATGGATACAAATAAAATAATGGAAGCTGGAAATTTTACATATTTAGAAAAGGACTTTGAATGATTCAACCAAGGTGAACAAAGATGCTAAGGCAGAGACACAAGACAGGCCTGATGTCCAGGCCTGTGATAACAGCCCGTCGGGAGGATGAGGCAAGACATCCTCAATTCAGTCTCCCTAAGCTACAAGAGTGAGTTCCAAGCCAGTCTGGGAGCCTAGTGAGACTTCAAAGAAAAAGTCGATGTGCTTGGAGAGGGCTCCAGTGGATCTCTAGTCCTACTATTAAAAAAAAAAATCAAGTTCAGCTAAGAACAATGACAGGGCAGCACCGGTGCCAAGCATTCTGCTGGCGCTCAGGAAAATGTCCCTCCATTTTCTGTAATAATGGAAAGAGCGGGAAGAGTGATGGTGGATCTTTACAGTACCCTGCAGTGATCAGCAGTGATGGTGAAACTTTACAGTACCCTGCAGTGATCAGCAGTGATGGTGGA
>NW_004949105.1:8223270-8233007 GCF_000317375.1 Microtus ochrogaster | reverse complement strand
CAGTGATGGTGGAACTTTACAGTACCCTACAGTGATCAGCAGTGGAGCTCCGGGGCAGACCCAAGAGAAGCAGCGCTCCAGACCTGCAGACAGCTCTGTGCTTTTGGTAAGTGAATCAGTTTAGTGGACACATGGAGGCTGTGAGAAGTAACACATTTCAAAATTGAAATATGTAACGGTTCACAATATGCCTTTTGGGGTGGAACCTTGAGGCCTCTCTGCGCAAGTAGCAGGTAGTTTCCGGGAGCTATGACAGTTACCAGACACAACGCCCTCTCATGCCAAACAATATAGTCAGTGATTATAAAAATAAAATGCTGGCCAATACCAAGTAGTCAGTCCTGAAGTCATAAATGGAAGTGTCATTACAGAGAGCCAGAAGATTGCATCTATTTATCTGGGAATACATACGCATATATGTCAACAATTAAAAACAAAGGCCATGACTGTGAGACAGAGGAAGGATTGGTGCATTGGAAGGGCTGGAGGGAGGAAAAGGAAGGGAGGCAAATGTTGTAATTATATTTTAATTTAGAATACAATTTAAAAAAATTTAAAAAAACAAAAATAATATATGTTGTACTAGCAAGCTAAGAGATTTAAAGAGTTAGAATGTGCAGGTTCAGAGTTTCTGAATTTCCCATCAGCGTCTGACCATAGCTTTAACCATCTGAGCACATTTGGTTTTCCTAAGCAGAAAGTTTACAAGGAAATCAAATTAAACTTATACCCACACATGTTCATTCTGCCTGCAAACACTGTAGCATTATCACAAAAATCTGATAACTTTTAACACATTGTCAGTAAGTAGATGACTTAAGAACCCTGCATTAGCCCTTTGATATCAGATGGATATCAAATCACCAAAGACGTTCAGGGGGGTCTTCCTAAAAGCAGGGCAGAGAGCACAGACAAGCTTGTCCATCCAGCTCATTCTCTGCTTGAAGCATCGGGAGGTGGGGATGGTCGGATTCAGCACCATGGTGTTATCACTGCAGATTTACTGCCAGAGCGCATGACAGAATCACCTAGCAGACTTCTGCCGCAGCTGAGACGACAATGGGGACCCTCTGCTGAGCCAATCAATTAGTATAAGTGTTCCTTTGGTGAGTGGAGAGGTGTGTGCCAACCCAGGCTCCACTAATCCATAAATCAACAAACAATTCACAATGTAACCGAACATCTAAGTGGACAGTAATTTCTTTTGAATAAAAATCATAGGAACGGCGCCTTAGCATGACCATGTGATGTCACTGCTGGTCTCAATTGTCGGGGAAACCGAGTCAGGAAGGTGTGCTAGGGAAATGACAGTCATCCCCTCTGTTTTCTAAAAGAAGCATACGCACGCTTGAATGCTCAGCCACACTCTTTAAATGGAAACCCCACGAAACCTCATGGTGTAACCAAGACCAATCGCCAGCCAAAGCTTTTCACAATTACACCTTTGCCCTGTGTGTTGAGCCAAGATCTACCCCCAGAAGACCTGTCTGGAAATCAGTCAACAGCAGCAAGGCTTGCTTCAGGGATTCTCCTAAATCACAGGATCGCCCCCAATACCTTACCAAAGCAAGCTGCTTGCTTTTCAAGTGGCTGCCCCATGCCAGTTCCATACATGGGAAGCCAGAACTCGCTCTGATCCCCCCAGCTTACATCACTTGATTCCTGTCCTGGAAGTACATGAAAATACACGTTTGGAAGCTTCTCCTGATGGTGGCAGAGGGATTTGTCCTGAGCTGTTCCCAGCAGAGATGATAAAGGAGATTTAGCTGAGCAGACATTACTCCCTTACTCCTGTTTGTTTGACCTAACCACCTTGCTTGCTTTCTTCCAGGGAACTGGATTGACTGGAATGGCTACTTCCTGCTCCAGGCTCTAGCTTCCTTTTCTGAAGAGCGTTTACTGGGGCAAAATTGGCACTGTAAATTCTTTCTTTATCCTGTAATAATAATTCTACAAAATCTGTATAACCTAGACTGTACTTGAACTCGCTACATGGTCCTAACTGTCTTCAATCAAATTCAGTCTCCCTGCCTCAATACTCTTTAGTGCTGATATTGCAGCTTGCCTCATCATGCCGGCTTCCCTGCCCTTTGAGGAGAAGCTCTGTTTCCCAGCCTCTTGCCACCTTTATAAGGCAGGGGCATTTTCCCAGAAGTCCCTGGGAAGCCCATCCCTCTGTCTATGCAATCTTCTAGATAGATTGGCAGGCTGAGGGCCTCACAGCTCCTCTGAGAAAGCAGAGGCCGGGTTTCAGGACAAGATGCCTCCGGTTTCTGAAGTGCCTTCTATGTAAGAAAGCTTCCTTTCCCCAGTGAGAACAGTCCCCAGCTCTATTCCTGAGAGCACCCAGCCCCGGCCCCCGTGCTCTCCTGCCGGGAGGAGGTGAATTCCTGCAGGGCTCTGGCCGCCTTCCCTTCTCCAGCAGTGTTGATCCAGCCACCCCACTGTTTCCTCTCAGCTGGTGCAAGTTTTGCTGTGTCATGCTCTTTCCTGGAGTCCGCAGACAAGCCGCATTTTCTCATATGAAAACTGTATTTTGAATGAATACACTCACTATTTGCGAAACCCATGCTTTCATGTTGAGATTCATAAATACGATCTTTACTGCCAGCGAAGCTTGCTTATACCCGTATTTCAAATTACACAAAACACACTTTACATAACACTGTTTACCAGTATGTGTTGTTCGATGCATCAAGCCGGGAAAAGGACATATGGGGGCCCGGGGTTGATATCCCACTGTGTAGTGAAGACTTAATAGGCGCCAGGCACTGTTCCTTGTTTTCATATATTTAACATTCAGAGAACACTCACTTCCATTCCAAAATGCAGATGCTAGGACACCAAATAAGACACTGAAGGGGAAAGTAGGGCTTGCTAAGGTCACAGGAAGTAGCTGAGGGAAGACCTCACTCTCAGCCCACAATTGCGCGGGAACTCACTGCATAGCCTAAGGTGGCTTCCATACAAGGCAGTTCCCTTGTGGCAGCTTCCCAGAGGCTGGGATTACAGGTGTGAGCCAACACAACCTTCTGATGGGTTTTATTCTTCTGAGATGTACACAAACCACTACCGTCTCTGTCTTCTCCTTTTTATTTATGTATGTGTGGCACCGTGCTTTTATTTCACTTCTCTTTTGCTTACCTAGGACCAATAAACACAATACTTCTTCTGAAAGTTTAGATTCCTCCAATTTAGCACAAACAGTTCACCGAGATGTAAGTTCATCGTGCAGCTACATTAAATATTAAAGGTATCTATCTGCAAAACGTACAGAATCTTTCAAAAACAGCGTGATCAGCCCGGATCCTAAGATAAAATGGTTACTGATCCTTCTCATCTAAGTGAAGTTTAGAGGGGCCACGGAGCCACTGGCAAGGCAGGGGACTGGCGCTTCTGCACTTCAAAGTCACTTTTTAATTCAAATGAGTTAGAGCTGGCAAAGGCATGGCTCCTCTGCCAGTCCCTGGCTTCTTCAGAAGGCTCATCCAAACCAGCCTGAAATGAAGAGAGGAATGGCCACCCCAGTCCCCCACACCCCTTCATCCCGACCCCTGGGCCCCACGATTTTTAAAGCATCCTGGGTAGTCCAAGCGTCTGGATGTGTAGACATCAGATGCAAAAGCTAAACCGGGATTTGTAGGATGGAAACTTCTGGTGTTACAGCCAGAAGCGTGCCTCACATACTCTTCCCGCTACTTCCCGCACAGACCCTCCAGTAAAAAAGGAACCTCAGAGGCATTTCCTTTGGTTTTATGGAATTCTCTTCCTCGGTTGTCTACCAGAGGACCATTCTCAAGCCGTGCCTCTCCAGCACTGCCTCTTTGAGAGACATCTGCCATTGTCACATACACTTTTGTCTACGTTCTGGGCAGTGGAAGTCTGGTTGCTTTTTGATAATTCAGAGCTATAAGCAGTTGCTGTCAAACCTAAATTCAAATATCAGATGGAGTTATCAATGAGATCTGTTCAGCACCCAGACTGAAGGACAGCAACGCTAGCACTTCCTTTCCTGCTGTACTCATAAAGAAGAAACAGCTTTCCAAGATGGATGCCAAGCACCCATCGCTTCAGCATCAGGGTCTGGACACATGAAATGTGGTGGATACGTATGACCACATTGCATGAAACGTTCCCTGGGGCTGAGGTATTTTGTGCTTACAAAAGCCAGGAAGCAAAGAATACTACAGAATAGACAGTAGTCATTCAAAGTCACACATGGTTTCCACTCTTTTTGGTCTCACATGAAGAGCACTACCCATCATATAACCATCACAAGCCCCATTGGAAGACGGACCACTTGGGAACAACCTCAGGCGTGTGACAGAATATGAAGAAACTTGCTTCAAGGAATCCAGTTTTAAGCAACAACAACACAAACCTCTCATCAGTGGAGGAGATATTTGCTCATTTCCCGAATACTGAAAACACAGTCTAAAGCCAAGCAGATTACAAAATTCTCATGCTTTTAGCGCTGCTCTTGCTGCTGGTACACCTATTACATGTTTGAGACCAGAGGTTAGGCAAGGGCCACTGAACGGAGCAGGGCTACACAGCTAATGAGCAGGTGAGCAGAGGTCTGAAGCAAGGCACACTGGCGCAGCACAGACCCAGAGATGACTCTCCTGTGCCTTCGCTTATCACTGAGTGAGTCATTATTTTACCAAGTCACTCATCAGCTTAATCTCTCCAGTGCAGCGGCCTCACAGAATCTTGACTCAGTATTCTAAATCACTACAGTGTGTGGAGGGTTGGGGCTGTAATACATTCACATGAGAAGATGGTAGCATTTTGTTATTCTGGACCTAAGAGAAATTTTATAGAATACAAATACAGATAACATGAGATCAGGTGATTCCTAAAGTCTTGATGTCTAACGTCCAGTAAAATGGTGTTCTTGTAGAATGCCTAATTTTCATACAAAATACACGTATGAAAACTTTTTTATATCTTTGGTTAATACTATAATAATATTAGCCAGTTATTATATATATATATACATATATATATATAGCCATATAATATAGTAATAACACAACACTGTAGCCTGCTTTCATAAAAAGACATTCCAAAGAAAACATAAAACTAAGAAAGCTTGGTTATCTGATTCTGGAACCACAGTGGATAAAGCCAAGGAAGCAAAGACTTAGAGGACCTTAGTCCCCTCAGTCAGCTAAGGAAGAACTAGGGAGCCTGTGCATTTTGAAGTTGAATATTTTGTAGTTTGTGATAAATATTAACCTAATCTGACAAACCCATCACGACTAAACTGACTGCTAAGGTTTTCTTAGCACCACTGAGGAACTCTTAGAATATGAAATTGTGGAGACATAGAGATGAGACTTTACCCTAAGAACTGACCAGTCCTAAAGTCTGTGGTAAATGGGAGACCCTGAAATGTATTGAGTCATCCTAGGTCACGTCTCCAGAGATCTAACCACCCAGACTTCACTCTTGTGGTCCTTCCAAAGTCTAGCACAGAAGCAAGGAAATCCGCCTCTGTGGACTCTCTTTTCACAGCCCACTGTTACCATGTGAACGGAGCAGTCTCTGTAACTGGCCTTGTAATTCAGCATGGCGTGAGTTCTGAAGCCTCTATCGAGGCCCTGGAAGGACAGGAGATGGTTCCTATGTGCAGTCTTCAACCCAGGCTCAGCAGACTGAGGTTCCAAATCATCCACTTTGGACAAAGCTTATAACCCACTGCAGCATGGAAATCCCTCCCATCTGCTGAAGGCTTTTCAAGAAGCAGAGTGACCTCCCTTGATGAAGGAGGAATCCTGTCTCCAGGTGACCTTTGGACTTGTTTTTCTGAGTCTCCAGCTTGCTGAACTTAAACCTCAGAGTGTGGGCCTGATGTCGCCACAGATGTATGAGGCCATTTGCCTGCCAATCATGACCCCCTGGAGAACTCTGACCAGCACAGTTCATGAGGGAGGGTGTCAAACTTCAGTAAGAAAAATTTCATAATATACTTCTATGTGTACAGTGTAAAAAAAAAGAACAGCTCAGGTACAGTCTGGGGACATTTGAAGAAGATAAAGGACGGGGGAAAAGAACGCACACTGTATGCAGGTGTGTGTCACGGGACCTGTCGGAAACACCCCAGGGGTTTAAGATATGCAGTTAATAAATGCGGCACAGGTGGTGCGTGCCCAGCATATTCATGGAAGGCGACCTTGAGTGTCTGTTCTGGGAGAGGAGAGGAACATTTCTCCCAGATGAGCGTGGGAAATGGTTGGAAGTCACATGTTCAAGAAAAACTAGAGGCCTTTGACAGTTAAGGACGAGAAGGACACTCATAGAACAGTCCCCAAGAAGCCATACTGCAAAGTTCACTACAAATAATAATGTTAAAAATATGAGCTACTTGGCCAGGTGTATTGATTCAGACCTGTAATTCCATCTATTCAGAAGACCAGGATGAGAGGATTGCAGGTCTGAGGACAGCTTGAGCAACAGCTAAGTTTAAGCATAACTGAGCAAGTCCTGGCTTGTACAAAGTCCGGGGTTCAATTCCCAGCACCACAGCAAACAATGTGTGCATCTGTATGACAGTCTCCTTTCCATTAAATGCTGCATCAAGTCCCTTGTCTCAGATCAGAGTCCTCAGCCCTAGAGGGCTTCACCCAGCTGCAGGCTAAACACCTTCCCAGAGCCTGGCAAACCAGGGAACCATTAGAGCCCAGACCTGCTCTGGCTCTTAGGCGGGGTTATTCAGTTGATAGCCACCTCCTCTAAGGCTGTCTCTTTACCTGACAAGTATCATGTCTAGGGAGTGCCAGGACTCAATGTGGATCTTTATAGAAAGGAAGAGGAGTCTACACTTAACACTGTGGCCCATGCAACCTTTAAACACCCCTATATTAAAACTACCATAAGAATTGAAAAGCCCAGCAACCATGTTAATATAAATAAGTGATATATGAATGGCAAAGCTGAAAGCCTTTAGAGGTTAAAACCTCAATTTAAGAATACATACATATATATATAATGCATAATGAAGTAATATAATTTTCAGAAAAACTCTTAGACATGGGTATTGTTATTACTTTATCCACAATTTTGTACAACTGAATTTAGCTATGTTCAGAGTTCAATAATACATAAATGGGAAAATCATCATTAGAAAGGAATTTATTAAATTTAAAATCTTATTGTTTTTCTTCAAACCACTATAACACTGTGAAGAAGCCCAAAGAAATCCATCATTTTTTATATCTTGCTGACAGAAAGGATGACCAAAATATCTGTCTACTACTTTACATCATGCAGATTCTAGGAGAATCCTTATTTTCTTGAATGTTTTCTATTCGGTGGAGTGCTGCTCTGATTTTACGTGTGTTCATGGATCTTTTGCTGTATAAACACTCTGAAAGATGGCTTTCAGGACTGCTCGCACTTTCAGTTAGCACACACCACATATATAAACTTAAGTTGTTCTTGCATAGTTGGGATCCCTCCAGAGAATGGTAGGCAGGAAAGAGTGGGTGCTATGGGGGAACCCCCACTCCCCTTCCCCTCTCTACCTCACGCCCTTTCATCCTGGCTACCAACACGCATCCTCCGGACTTGCGTCCTCCAGAGAGGAATGGCCTCTTAAGGTTCTCACCACCCGGAGACTCCCTGTTCTGAACAGGAATCTCGGGGAACATGTATTCCCTCATCCTTGGTTATTTGGGACCATCTTGAGTCAATTTCATCAGTGAATAGGGTGTTGTTAGTTTTTCATCATGTAACAAAGTACTGAACACAGAACTGAAAAAGTCTTGCTTTAACTCAGTTATGGAGGACTTAAAAGCTGAGCGATGGGACCCATTATATGATGATGCTGTAAATCATGACAGGGAACTTAATAGCCCTCAAACCTCTCACCTGATAACCTGGGCAACGACAGACTTAGCAAGGAAGGAAAAGACTCAGTTCCCAGTTTTCTAAGGAACTCTCACTAGGTGTTGTCAAAACTTCTGTCACCTCCCAACAAAGCAACCTTCAGAACCAAACTTCACCACCTTTGTAAGATTTACAGCTCAGATGGAAAGGTACCCTAGCCAAGAAGTACTACCAAGTCACACTGTGCAGCAAACCTCACTCAGGAGGAAAAACCCTGGGAGGGAAAACTCTAGGAGGGTGACTGCCTGTGCTCGGGCAAGAAACAGCAGCAAACCAGACAGGACACAGGGCTTATATAGAGTTTCCTGCGAAGGGCTTAGAACTTTTCAGGGTAGAGATTGGTGGAATTTCACATTCATAGAGTGGGCTTTTTATTCTATAGGATGGGGGCAGGGTCTGGCAGCTAGGGCAGTTAGAGTATTCTGTGGGTAGAACCTGGGAGTTACCTTGTCTTTGTGGGACATCTGAGATCCAAAGTATGGCCAGCGGCTATGTGTCTAGATGCCCCAATTCTTTGGCAGCTCTCCCCAGCACTCTGCAGCACAGACCCGACATTTGGCACTGTAGGTACCAAGGAAAGACAGAGAGGCCGACCAGTGCTGCGGATTTCATTTTGATGCTTGAATACTTGTTCAATCTTAAGTAATATGAGTTCTGAAAATAGCTCCTCTCTGAGAAGCAGAAAACAGGGCAATATTTATTGCCTGAGTTAGAACTCCACAGACCTCCGAGCAGCGAATGTCCGCAGAGAACCGGGCATTCCGAGCCGCAATCATCTATTTGTAGTTAGCTATGTTCTCGGTGAGATCACTATTGCTGACTATTTGTCTTTAGGGTATTTCCAGTGATCAAAGTACTTGACCAGAGAAACACGATGGGATATCAAATTCTGCTTATGTTTTCCCTTCATGGGACTTGCAAGCCTGATCCATGCTCGTTATCTCACTGAGGGCTGGAAAAAGCTACATTTCAGCATATTTCCTGCGTGTGCAGCCGTGGCCCCAGCGCTCAGAGGTGGATTTCGTGGGCAAGGTTTATCCTCTTGGTGACAGCCTCATGGGGTCTTACCTGTGGCCAAGTTTTGCTGGCAGAGGGAACGCACTATGCCACTGCTGTCTCTCAGTGTCTTCCAATTAGTAAAACCTAATGAGTTTGCTACCTGACACTTCTGATGATGCCTCTGCCAGCTCAGCTCTCAGATCTTAATGGATCTTTTCAAATTTCCCAGCAACCCCAGGGCAGAGGACATCTGCAGCGATGTCCGTCCTAGTGTTGGTAGAAGGTGTTTAGTTCTCGGCATACAAGAAGCGAGTGTGTGGGGGATGGCCTGTTTTTTTCAAACAAGGACTCTATCTCTTTTCTCGATGGTGGTGCTGTCCCATTTTGTATGGACTCATGGATGTGACCGAGACATCCGAAGGGCATTATTCCCTACCAGGTGGAGAGCAAAGATTATTTGAGGGGAAAGACCATTGGAAGAATCATCAATAGTAGAGGGAGACGTCAAACAAAACCCCAGGAATCTATAAAGAAATGGAGTATTATTATTACTGTTATTTGTTGTTATTGTTGTCACACCACTCCCCAACTCTTCCTAATTGTACTCTTGTTAACTCAGTATCCAGGCTGGTCCTGGGAGTAATGGGATGGGAAGCACCTGTCTTGGGGGGCATGCTCTGATTCAGTTGTAGGACGTATTACTGTCACAAGTAAAATGTGACAAAGTTTCCAAGGCCTGGTTAGGAGCCCTGGAGAAGGAGCACCGTGAGAGCCATCGGTGGTGATGCATTCCATCCTCTCTAGTCTGAATTTATCGAGAGGAACAGACACACAGCCATGGCTCC
>NW_004949105.1:8204538-8222910 GCF_000317375.1 Microtus ochrogaster | reverse complement strand
GGTCCTCCACTCTATGATGCAGGCACACATGGCTCCTACGAGTCCTCCACTTTAGGATGCAGGCACACATGGGAGGGGAGCAAATGGTCAAAAACCATCACAACGTTCTTGTGAGGCAATGGAAAAAGCCCAATGGAATTGGTGCCGCCCCTGGGTATCCTGAAGATGACCTTTTCAATGTCCACTGCACTGGAAGATCCTAGGAGCTAAGGAGTCAAGTCAGTGTTCTGAAGAGGAATTGTTCCGCTTTTACAGAATAAAGCCGTGTGCCTCCTATTATGCTCTAATGCTCAGCTAGCTACTCTTGCCCCACAGTTTGTAGTGCCTTCCCCGGGGTTCCTCTGTCTTTGTAGTGCCTTCCCCGGGGTTCCTCTGTCTGTGGGACTTAGTTTCTCTTTGGAGGAGGAGCTCTCTCTCTACCTCCAGCTGCCGGTACTGTGTTCTGTCCAGGACCTCAGCCTTTCTCTTCTGTATGCAGGACTAAACAGCAGTTGCCTCATGGGAAACCCTTCTCCCTCCCTACTTTTCTAGCAGTCTGTTGGTGTCCGTGAATTGGGTGTTTTTAGAATAACGAATAAACAACACCAAAACGTATCGATGGAGGTGACTCTGCAGGTGGACGGCCATCACACACAACGACAATAGATAGCCATATGATTCTTTTGGTTAAAAGCTGGTCCAGTCAAAATTCATAAAGAAAAGACAGGCAATTTCATTTTCTTGGAGGGTAAAACATCTGTGGCCAAAAAGAAACAGCTGTTGTAATGACTTCACAGTGATATTAATATGTAGAATAATCATGAAAAACAGAGCAATCTGTTACCAAGAACGAGTTCAGCTGAATGAGAATTTATCACCAGGATTTTAGGTAATAATGGAGTATCCACCGCTGCATAACCTTGAAGCTAGTTGACTATGCCCTCAACGTTACTGCCATGGCTTTATAGCCTTAGCCTTCTGTCACAGACATCATGTGCCCCTGAAGACATTGCCATTTGTATTTAATGGACAAGGAAATTAAAATTAATTATGGTCAAGAGGTTTTCCTAAGCTGAGGCTAGGCGCTGTAAGACAGGGCAGAAAATGACAGTGCATGGGTCAAACAAGGAATTGTCTAGAAAGAAACTAGACCAGAAAGAAATCATTCCCAGTAAAACATACTTTGGGTCTCCCCACGTCACATAGGCTTTGATGATTAGGCAGAGGTTCCTGGGGGGGGGGTACACCACCACAGTGGGGTGCTATGTGATGCAAAGTCCCAGTGCAGGAAAGTGCAGGATGAGGAAAGCATCACCTTACATCACGTATCTGCGATATGGATTGCAGCAGCAGGAGGCCTGACATGGTGTAGGAAGGTAAATGTTCTGTGAAGCTGGGAAATTATGAAAAACAAACTAAGGGTCTAGAGGAAGCCAGGGCCTGAGCAAGTATGTTTAGCGAGTTCCGTTTCCTGTAAGTAGGTCTAATGAGTTCATTATACCACCAGGCTAAAGCTTATTTATCTTTGACTCAATAACTACAACCCCAGACATTGCTATGATTTAGAATGCAATAGTTAGAAATATTGCTAAAAAGAAAGAGAATATGGCGCATAACTAAAAACATTCATAGTGGCTGGCCACGCACCACTTGTCACTGCTGAGCAAGCAGGGGTTGTCATGGTTAAAGCAAATTTGTCCTATAACAAATAGGACTTTATACCAGGCAGGTTGGTAGAACAATTACCCACTTCGACTTCCCCAACTAGAAATGTCTTGGGTGTAAAGAAGAGCTTGTTACCTAATAATAACAGAGGAAAAAAGAGACAGAACCCAAGGAGACACACGAGAATGATGAAATATGGAGACCCAGCCTCTGGGCTGCTGACTCTGTGCTATGCCTGCCTTCGCTAAAGCTGTAGTTCATGGGGGGGGGGATGTTTGTCTGCTCCCTAGAATGAACACCCTGCCACCTGCTGTCCTGTTTGCCTTCAGAGATGGTCTCACAGGTTCTTCCCTCATAAGCACTCTCTGACCTCTCTTCCCAGGTCGGTTTCCTTGGTCACAGCCCTACCCCCTTCTGTGCAGAATTTACAGCAGCTGCATTTTGAATATTCTCTGCATGGTCCTGGAAACAAAGAACACCGTTTGCTATACAGTATCATGCAAAGCCAGTCTTATTTGAAGTTGATGTGTGCTGGACACCTCTGTCAAGAATCCGCCTTCAGCCATCTGCGTAAGGGATTGCAGACAACCTCATGCCAGTTCTGAGGCTGGAGGCTTCTCTTCTAGAACTCACACATCCTGAGCTTCATGCTCACATTTCGCTCATGAGAAAGTGAGTGGGAAATCCTAACGGACATCCAGAAGGCATTAAGACTCAGACAGGAAGAAATCCTTGACAAAATTTTGAGGTGAAGCTTTGTTGAAAACCCTCCTCCATTTCTTCTCTGAAGTTGTGGATGGCTCACTGACTCAATGCCACAGACACTCAAAGCTCTGGGAACCTCAGGCTTCCTTCTTGGCCAAATCCATGTAAAATAACAGGTTATGCCAGCATTTCACACTCTTCTTAGTGTTTGCTCTTCAGCTGAAAGCAAAATCTCAAAAACAGCTCAATGGTCAGCCGTGGAGTTGCAAAGTGTGGGATTTTCCACCCTTTAGCTTTGCAATCCCGAAGCACACAGTGCTCAGCTAACCAAGCAAGTCCTCTTGCTTTGTCAAGAGAGTCACTGTTCTCAGAAACTCTTTAGCAAGAGACAGGCCAAGAAGTTAGATGCTGATCTGGGTCCTGTGAAGAAGCCATAAAGCAAGAACATTGTGGTCTTGGTTTCATGGATTCTCTCCTTTTCTTAGCTTCTGTGACCATTTTTCTTGCCAACCTGCTGCTGACATCTGTGTTGGTCCAAAGGGATCCATCTTGTCTGCCAGTGTACTGCGATGGGAGAGACTTAATAAGGCACAATCTTGACTCCTAATGACTGGTTTACTTTATCTATGGGCTTTCTGTCCATTATGCTTATATGGAGATGGTATCCAATTAATTTTTAATGAAAAACATTATGGAGCCTTCTGGTAGTGAAAACAATTGAGTGTGTGGAGGACATGGAAAGGAGAGGAAGGAAGTAGAGCGGAGGACACATACATGATTCTGCTGTGTAGCTGAGTGGTGACCTCTAAAGAGACCAGGAGTTACAGACATGAGTGCCTCAAATGTTATAAGAGGCTGTAGTGAAAATTAACAAAGTCAATGGCACACATGTTTTATTCTAGTAGATTCAGAGCTGAAGACCAGAAATATTTCTGGAAAGCAATTAATAGAATAGAGTAACCATAACGGCCACATTGATCATATAGCTTATTTAGGAATCAAGCTGATTCTACAAGTTCAAATGAAACCAAACCTTTAAATGTGGTTTTCTGGAGAAAGTCTGGTTTAAGTCACCAAGCTTTGCAATGTTTTGGGGTGTCTGAAACTGTCCAACATTTTAGGCGTGTGTGAGTAGTGTGATGGATTTGTAGAACTGAAGGACTAGATTGACAAACAGCTGGTCATTAGTTTAAGCTAGGGGACATGACGGACAGATGCGTGCAGTGCAGGAAACTCAATCTGATGAGTTAGAACTTTGCTGAAGTCACCCACAAAAATCCCAGCTACCATATACATCAGTGCCTTTGCTGAGAGCTTGTTCAATGCTCACAGTAGCCCTGGGGCAGAGGCCTCAGCACTATAAGCTGAAGGAAAATTGAGTCCAGATGCATTCAGTATCCCCACAAAGAACAGGGGCCGCCCTAAAGGCCACATCAGAAGCGGGGGGAGACGCCAAAAGAAGCAGAGGCTGGGCTTGCACAGCCAAACAGAAGGTGAAGGAGCACTGTGTTTTTTTCTGTAATTTTCATGTGCTGGTAATATCATCTAAATCAGGTCTTTTTTCATTGCTATGATTCTGTGACTTTCAAGAATATATTACATATACAACCTATATACTTACACACTCGACATAGTTTTTTAAAAATAACTGAGTAGCTACATCCAAGAATAGAAAAAAAATATTGCATACAGTAGTAGACTACTTACACATACTAATTCACCAGTTGGTTTCATGGTTATTTGCTGTACCTATGCTGTTAACTAATCTTAGTGTTACTTTGCTTAAATTATGACATGTATTTTAGAGAAAAGTAAATAATATAACATTAAATAAACATTTGAGTTTCATATTCTGTTCAGGTCATAATTCATATGTGCATAAATATTGTATAATATTATGTTTTGTTTACCTACTGTGATTGTATTTTGTTTCTGAGAATGTGGTCACTATGGTTACAGGCTTACCAGACACTCTCAGGATGAGTGCCTCTCTCCTCCGACATAAACACCCATCTGTTGTACACTTCAAGATGATTTGAGATTCATATTCAAGGACATACACATAAAGGCATTTTGTTTTGTTTTATTTTGAGACTGTGTCCCTGTCTGTAACCAAGGCAAGGCTTGAACTTGTACAACACAGGCTGTCCTCAATTCATAAGTATCGTACAGCTTCAGACCATAGAGTGATGGGATACGGCCCTAATAGGAGACATTTTATCAAGAAATCAAATGAAAAATCCTGTATGTCTCCATAGTATTTTGGATATAGTTTTCTAGTAATTGGCATCTCTCGAAATACTTCACTTTAGGGTATCAGACCACACATATGTTCAGACACAGATTGTCTATGCCTGTTCTAATAATGTTAATCAAGTACAGATGTTCAGAACTGGTCCCATGCAATTTCCCATACTCACAGGATCTCAGGTACTTGGTTAATGAATGGCAATTAAGTGTGTCTCTACTGAACTTGATAATTAAATACAAGAAAAGCTATGACAAATGAGCAGAGTGCCGGATAGATGACGGGATGAATACTCGCAACCTTTGTCTTTTCCCAGGTCACTGGAATGTCTGCCCTGCAGGAATACACAGTTTATGGAACACAATGTTGACTGCTTTACAAACTTTGCCTTCTATTAGAAAAAGCAAGATCTGCCACAGTGCTGTGTTGCTGATGGTGGAATAGAAACTGAATGTATATTTAATTGGACACATGTCATGTAAAACAAATCTGGGCTCTGAATATATGTAAACAAACAAAGAAAAAAATAAAACACAAGGAAGGCAGGAACACAAGGAACTTATATGGAGAGGAAGAAGCCAGAGAAATGCTAATCAGATGGACAAAGGCCGGCAGACAATACGCATCAAGATACAGGAAGTTCAGGCAGATGTTTTTCCATTGTTAAACCCAGAATACAATAACTGCTAGTGATGAATGAGAAGGGCTTGGGCAAGAGCAGCAACATAATGGAAGTGAGTTATGCAGAAGGAGAAACCCTTGGAGACGTCTGCTTTCTGATCTTTGTTAAAAAATGGCCCCAGTTTTCTAAAAGTCAATTGAATTTGGGCAGTGATGTTAGAAGGTAAGCAAGTTTTGTGCAGAAAGAGATATGAGAAGAAGATGATTAATGACCCAAGGGCAAGATTTATCGCTGTGATTTTAAGGGGAGAAAATAGTGAGAAGAAGAGCGAGACTAACAACAAAGAATTGAGAAGTAATTTCAGAGTGAGGCCACAGGACAAAACCAGAGTTTCTCAAGCCTGAAGGCAAGGAGAACGAAAGAATAAAGGACAGGGAGGATAGAAGGAGTTTGGATTTTACTCTTGTTGTGATTCTTGCTCTAACAGCAAGTTCGTGTTTCCTCAGAACAGCAACGCTGTTGACATACAGAAGTTCAAAGGGGCACCCCAGGTCAACTCAGAAGCTTCGGGAGGATCTGGCAGAAATGAGTATTAGCCAGAACATTTGTGTAAAAGGACCATGTTTAGAAAAATAATAGCTATCAATGCCTTTACAATGTTATTAGGGCTTCATCACTCATGCATGTACATGTCTGCAGTGTGTGTACAGCATGGGTACATGCATCTACTTATGTACATGTCTGCAGTATGTATACAGCATGGGTACGTGCATGCATGTGTGTACACATCTGTAGTTGTTGTAAAGCATGCTTACATGCATCCACTTGTGTACATATCTGCAGTGTGTGCACACCCTGTGTACATGCACCCACTATTGTACGCGTCTGCAGTATGTATCTAATACCCACATATAAATGCACAGGGTGGTGGGGTACTGAGTCACCATCATATGCGACTTCAAAAGGTGACTTTTATCAGCTTGAAATTAAAGTATTGCAAGCAGATGGATTTGAGAACCACAGGGGGAGAATATGGCATCACCATGTGCCTTGCTTTCTTATTCTTGTCCTGAATCCTGTCTCTCATCCCTTAAACACTCTGCATTCCTATTATGTACGTCTATTTTTTCTCTTCCCCTGGGTATGGGGGATTTGCCTTCTCTCTCTATTGTCTCCTGTTATTCTGCTCGCTGTGTTAAGACAGCATGCTGAGAGACATGACCACTGCCTCCTGGATTCTGACGGCTGACTTTGTGGTGCCCTCCTAACAGCACGGCTAAGGTCACCCAGAAGAGTGGCTCCGAAATCGTCTATACCATCAAAGCAGATCACATGTGATGCTTTGATTCTTTGCTTTGACTATCATTTAAGTCATAGGTTTACCATTGGGCTTGCCAGATACAGAATCCTGGGAGGATTTAGTCTCCCACCTAGTAGTGATTGATAGAATATTCTACCATTCTGGTTTGGATGTTCAATTCCTGGTGTCCATGATGTGTGCTTACAACCATCTGTAACTCCACCTGCAAGGGATCCAAGCCTCCTTCTGTGTTTGGTGGGCATCTATATGACCATGCATGTATGCACACACATACACACACACACACACACACACACACACACATGAACACACACACACATCTTGAACATTTTTTCTTGAAATGTCACTCATGTCCGTCTCATACCAATTGAGGATTGATGTAGCACCACACTAGAGACTGGGAAATTTTTAAAGAATGGGAATTTGCTTCTCATAGTGCCAGCACCTGGGGAAACCAATCCTAAGGGTATGACCTAATTATCTGTTTCAAAATGATATTTTGAGCATACCTACCCTCAAAAACAGAGAATTGCAATGTCTTTGCATGAGAGAAGGGGAGGAAAAGAGAGAGAGAGAGAGAGAGAGAGAGAGAGAGAGAGAGAGAGAGAGAGAGAGAGAGAGCTCATTCATGAAGGCCCTTTTAATAAAATACTTAATCCTTGTGACCTTCCTGCCTCTTACTGGGCACCTTATCTCCACAGTTTTCACCCCATAAATGGCATGTTCAGACAATGCCCCTTCCATGTTTTCACTGTCAGGAAATTCATCTCCCATGCCCCATCTAATCCTTCTTTACACACGTGCAGATGTGTGTGCTTTACACACGCGGAGGTGCGTGCTTTACACACGCGGAGTTGCGTGTTTTACACACGCGGAGTTGCGTGCTATACACACGTGGAGGTGTGTGCTGAGGTCGATGGGCAGCAGCTGCAACACTGTCAACAGCAGCGCAATAACTTGCAGTGCTGAAGGGGAGCTCCATTCGCAGAATGTCAGACACAGCTGGGGCCATGGGCATCCACCAAGCCTGCGTTCTCATACCATCTGAAGCACAGATGTGTGAATTATTTATGTGGTCACTGCTGGGATCAGAGCTATACTTTCTGTGGAAAGTATGTGGTTTTGTGGTGGAACGAGGACATCAGAGATGGCCATTTCGGCATCAATAACAATTCCCTGGCTGTTTGTAGGTGAAGTTTGAGTGAAGGTGACCTGGAGAATGTGTAGTGTCCACGGTTGGTCATCTGCTTATTCAGATTCATCCTACAGAGTATATCCCCCTCTCTTTCTCTCTCTTCCTCCACCTTCTCCCTTCTCCTTCCCTCTCCCTCCCCTTCCTCACCTCTTCTTCTGTGTAATACAGTGGTTCGTTTATCCCAGGTTAACCATGAATGTAGCACGTAGCCAAGGGTGACCTTGAACTTCTAATCCTTTGACCTCTACCTCCCAATTGCTGAGAATACATACACACCCCATCACCCCAGGTTTATTTACTGCTGGGAATTAAGACTAGGATTTATGGCACACTAGACAAGTACTCTATCAAGTATGCTATATTCTCACCCCCAGAAGTTATTGCAAAATATTCATGAGACAAAGTCTTTGAAAACCCTTTGTATTGCTAGTGTGCAAATCAGAACAATATAGTTAAGGATCAACTTTTGCTCTTTGAGAAGAGAACATTATCTCTAAAATGCTCTTTGAGAAGAGAACATTATCCCTAAAATGCCCCCCCCCTTGGGCAGATGCAGCTGACCTGAAATCCCCTTCTGGCCATGGTCCTCTGACATACCCATCCGCAAGGTCTATTCTTGTATTTTGCAACTTTCATAGAGAGTTCTATGCTTTTCACAATTTCCCAACTGTAAATCTCCAACAGTAAATTTCAGACATTATATTTCATGATATGATGATAAGTAAGAAAAAGTAGAAACATGACATGGTCTGTATGTATTCCCTTAGTGGGTGCTGTCTTTGAAAGCTGACTTCCTAGCCACTTTTGGGAGGCACGGTTTTATTAATACAGCTATCGTTACTCGATGAAGATTTCTTTCTCAGTTTAAAAATATCGATAAAAATGGCAATGCCTCCTGCCCACATCTGTTCTTGTGAAAAATAACTGTTTCATGCTCCATGGTTGGCAGCTTCTGGAAGGGGGCCAGTGCCTGTGGTACAGCTGCCCCAGGGCACAGAGACTGCTTAGCAGAACCCTGGTGCCCTGAGCTCCCTCAGGCCCAGTCATACCAGGAGCTGACTTCTGTTCACCTTCAGGGTCAGAAAACAAAATTGAATGTCCTGCCTGTAGGGAAGGCAGTTCCTCTCCAACACCATTCCCCCGGCAGCTCATTTGTTACTTCTCTGCCTGGTCAGCCTTGCAGGCATTTGGAGCCACAGCCTTTGCAGCAGACAGATAAGACAAAATAGGTCTGCTTTCGAGAAGCTGTGTCCTGTCAATGGTTGCTTTCCTTAGTTTAAGTGTAGAAACAGCTACTTATTACCTCATAACTGCATCCACATGAAAGGTCCTTTGTGGGTTTGAATTCTGTTTGTAAATCCCAGAGTTCTTGATACTGATGACTCCCAAAACCCGACTTCAATTTAATTTTTAAAAATTATTCTATGTCTCACCTTATTTTATTGACGGTGGCACCTCCCTCCAGTACAGCCTGTCTCTGTAATTACCCCCGGTTGCCATCATCACATCTGCCACAGCTGAAACTGACCTTGACCAATCATGGCCTCAAGCTGGGGAGCAAACAGGATCAAACAGGATCATCCTAAAGGAGCTGCTCTGAGACCCACGTCTTCTCCCTTCTCCTCGACCCATCAGCTACTCCGTAAAATTTACCAAACATCCATTGTAGGAGAGGTCTTACTTTCGGCTGCAGGAACCAGCACTGAAGAGGCAGATAGAGGTCCCGCCTTCGAGAGCGTCTTGCTCCTGACTGGCTGGGGAGGCATGCTTGTGCGTGCTTGAGGTGAATACAGGAGTCACTGAAGGTGAGGGAGAGTTTAGGGTTGCTGGGATTCAGGAAAGCCTGTGAGTGCCTGACTAGAACTGCAACGTTGGCTGGGCCGAGGGTCGCACCTTGCAGATACATCGTGTAGATTGCCGTCGTTGTTGGGGTACAGACATCTGTTGCTCCATTACTGTCTCTATTTCCTACTCCAGAGAATTTATATAAGTATCATGGTAAAATATCAGTGTCTTGTTGGCTTCTTTCAATTCAGTAATATCGTCAAGATCGATCCATTTTGTAGCTAGGACCAGAACTTCCTTCCATACTATATCCATGCCTTCACATCGTCTCCAATTGTCCCCTTTATTGGCATCCATGTTGCTTCTACTTCTTGACTACAACAAAATAACATCTCTGCAAACATGTGCATAAAATTATAATGCAGATATCTTTCCTTTAACTTTTTTTGGATGTATACTAGGTGATCGAATTTCCAGGTTTGCTGTAGGAATTCCTACCACCAGTAGCCTTTAAGTTACCCGCCCACTTGGGCGTGGCCTCTTATACTATTTATGCCAACGTAAAGCGCACGCCTGGCCTCTTTCCAGCTGCAGAATTCGGTTGCTGGTCCTTGTTCCAGCAGAGGACTGTGATCTGTTAGTCTACCAATAAATAAATAACCTTCTACTGTACTCAGCTCTGAGCTAGTGTGGGATTTCTTTTAAGCATCTTTCTTCACAGGTTGTTGCATCTTAAATAAATAGGTACTATGCATGAAACTTTATCAGGAATATTAGCATATCTGCGTGTTCTAACACGAGGGAGAAGGACAATGAAGGGCTTGGGTTGATGGTCTTGAAATGAATCAGGTATCTTTTCCTGATGTACAAGAACAGAAGCTCCTCCTCCACCCCCCAACTCAGTTTTGAGTTGAGCGCAGAGAGAACAGGTGATGGTTGTTCGGATATGGAATGGAGAAGCTTTATGCTGAGTTGTGTGGGTTTAAGCACCTTCCTAGGATTTGCTCATTGGTAGTTTCTAAGATACATTTAACTGGAATGTAGCAGCAATATCTAGGAAGAAGGTAAGACTACTCCAAATGTATTTAGAATGTAGGGGCTTTGTTTATCAGTACCAGCAGAAGGCTGTGCAGTTTAAATGCTAGTTTGGGGTTTCTATAATAGAGGAAGGAAAGTCATGGAAGGAAGGAAAAGTCAGCACAGGCCATTGAAGTAGGGTGCACATTTAAAGCATACACCCTGTTTGTTTCCTTCTCTAAGGTTGTCACATAATGTCCTAGCTTTCAGTTCTCATAAAGAAAGGGAAGGGGGACACCCTCAAGGGAGAAGCTGGTCAAAGTCTCACTCTTTTTTAGCACAGAAAATTTGCTATAAAATCATATTGTTTGCTTCTAAAATTGTCTTACTTTCTTGATCTAGATTTTTTTCCAAATTATACCTTGTTGGGTTTACTGAAATGAATGTGGAAGAATTCGAATTCATTATTGAGAAGATTAGCAAGAGCCAAATAAAATTTTTTTTGGGGGGGGAGGCCTCTCTGTGTCAGATGTGGAGATAAAACATCACACAAATCGACTGTGTGTTTCCAGGATGCACCGCCCACCAGGCCCTCGTCTGAGCCGCTTCCCACACCACCCACTCTGGGTGCCAGTGTCTCACTTGAAATCCTACTTTATACATAAAAAGAGATTAGCATGAAGATTAGGAAAAAACAGAACTAATGTACACAGTGCAGCGCTATTTAAAATACATCTATCATGACTCATTATATTGGAAATTTTTACAAAAATACTTGGTGGGAACGTGGGAAGTACTTTTGCTGTTGTTCTGTGATGTTCTAGGGCAGCCATTCTCAACCTTCCTAACACCATGATCCTTTAACACAGTCTGTCATGTTGTAGTGACCCCAACCATGAAGTTACTTCAATGCTGCTTCATACTTTGCTACATACAATGTTATGAATCGCAATGTAAACATGTGTTTTCTGGTGGTCTTAGGCAACCCCTGTAAAAAGGTCATTATTTGATCCCCAAGAGGTGTCATGACCAACAGGCTGAGAACTACTTCTCTACGAGGTAGCCATCCATTTCAGGAAGTTCTACAACAGCCACAAAATGTCCAAACCATAAAAACAGCTTCTCTATCTATGTGATAATGAATATTTGAATATTTGGGGTTGATCATAAATACTTCAAGCAAATAGAAATTACTATTATTTAACATGATAGTATATTTTAATGTGTGTGCATATCAATACATTTGTATAATAATTCCATAATGTAATCTATTATATTGAAAGCATAATAATTGAGTCATTTATTAAAATACTAATGAATTCAAGTCATTTAAGCAATAAACTATGAGTTGAACTATCTGTGAGGTAGGAGCTATGACACTCATCAGGTCTGGAGTCTTTAGTAAATTTTTCATATTTTAATCTGTACTACAGAGAAGGAAGAACTTAACTGATCCACACCAAGAGAAAATGCAGACACCGAGGTCTTTACCTCATCATCTTTTGCATTAATTCTGCTTTTCTTGTAGAAGTTTGTCAAAAAAAAAGGCCCCAGAATAGATACACCTTTAAAAGAAATGTTTAGCTGGGTTATAATTACATATGGACCCAGGGGTAGTTAGAGTTAACTGCCAACTTGACATTTTCTGCAGTTGTCAAGGAAACTTCTCAGTGAGGAATTTTCCAGATGGATTTGGCCTGTGGGCATACTCTGGCTGATTTTACTGATGTGGGAAACTCAAGCACCCTGTGGGCACCACCATTCCCTAGGCAGGGCGATCCTGTCCTACACAGCACCCTGTGGGCACCACCATTCCCTAGGCAGGGTGATCCTGTCCTACACAGAGGTGGCTGAGAAATTGCTGGCAAGCACCCTGTGGGCACCACCATTCCCTAGGCAGGGCGGTCCTGACCTACACAGAGGTGGCTGAGGAATTGCTGGCACGCATTTATTTCTCTCTGCTCTGGGCTGCAGTGAGATTGTATAATTTTGCTGCTCTGGGTTCCTGCTTTGACTTCTTGCAAGGATGGACTATAACCCAGAGATGGAAGCAGAGCAAACCGTTTCTACGGTAAACTGCTTTTTGTCAGGGTATTTTACCACTCTGATAGAAACGGAACCAGGACAGACCTAAATGTCACAAACCTCCAAGGGGAGGCCAGCCACATGAGCCTCAAAAACTGGAGAAGAGAGGGAGCTCACTAAAGAGCATGGAAGTAAGAACTTCTGTGCTCAACTTCAAATGCAGACTTAGGGAGCATTTGCTGTCTGGTAGAGTAAGTGGTGGCTAGCCTGGAAATCAGCACAGCATAAAAATAAATGATTGTTTTCAGGTTATATTTTAACAAATTAAATTTTAGCAGTTTTAGATGAAATTGTAAATTATATATTTCTTGCTTCCAAAAAAAATTATTGGATTTTCTGTTTCAAACACAAATGGTCTCAAATGTAGAAATGCAGTCTGCTGCTCACGCACACACAAGCATGCAGGGCACACACCAGTGCACACATTTACATCCAGCAGCATTGGAACTGCATGTCCTGCAGTAACTAAAGCATCACACAGATGCACACACAGGCACTCCGTGATGTCCGGGAGATTTCAGCCCCTGTTTATCAGATCATGTGGGCAGTCCTGTTTGCACAATTTTAATGTTTTTATTCCAGGAAAATGAAACAGTTTTTAAGAAGCAGATTAGTAATGAAGGAACTGTAGAATAGTCTTCCTGTAACTGAATTCTCAACAAGGGTTTCGGTGGAAAAACACATTCTAGCAAGGGGGTTGAAACTGGTTGTTGGGATTTCCCGAACAAGCTGTTGCGTTTGGAATCATGGAACCTCTGGTCAGTTTGTCACTGAACAATATCCTTCTATAATACGTCCAAAAATTTCCCCCAATTGCAATATTACTTATTGCATGCAGTTTTATGTCCTTCCTTTAGCCACCACATAGGTAGGATGAGAATAACATAAGAACTTAGGAAAAAAAATTACTTCTCATCATTTGCAAAAATCTCATCACTCTCAAAAATGTGGGTTTATGTTGAATCTCTTTTGAAATTTTCCAAGGAATGATTGATCTAATTAGATTTGAACTTCTTATATTTTTTTTTGTAATGAGTCTGTATTAGTGCAAAACAACACCAGAGGAATGTTGATGCTCTCTGAGTGGCAAAGCTCCTGCCTACCTCCTGCTTCTACTCCTAGGGAGAATCAGTAGACAGGCCCAGCAACTTCCATGATTTCCAAGAGTTTCTTCTCAGTAGGCATTGGATGTGGAAAAGCAGATGAGGATTATCCCAGTTAGACCCACGGATGAAGACTAGATTTCACAGTTTTTAGATGGAAGGGTCCAGAGAAACCAAGGTCCAACACAACCAAGTAGGAAGTCCTTTACACTCAGCAGGTGCCCAAGGCACTATTAAACAAAGCCACATTTTGCTAAGTACTTAGTGGGTTTTGATACTATGTCAAGTATTTAAGAACAATCTCCATCTATCCTGTGAATCTATGACATCAACATTATTATGTCTAGTTTCTAGGCAAAGAGACAGTCAAAGAAAAAAAATGGCTCCTGCCCTGGCATTCTGGCCCTGCCTTCAGCTCACAGGGAAGCCCCGCCTTCCACTGATGAACACCACTTCACCAACATCATCCTCAAAAGGGCCACTGTGTCCACAATAATCCAACGACCTCTGCAAACATGTCCAGCTTCAGACAGAAACACCAACATTATCTGAAGCTCAAAGAGAATCAAATATCCATCCTCTGGCCCAGATAAGCAAGTGACCATTGCTATGGCAACCTATATAGGCTTATCAAATTTAGGATTTAGAAAGAGCCGCATTCACAGATACCCTACCCCTTTCTGGTGTGCACCTCAAAAGCATCCAATACAGAACAAATTTCTACTCTTCAACCTTCCCCATATATTGTATGACACAGCCTAAATTCTATAATGAAACACCCCAATGCCCACCTTCTGACAATTCTCTGTTTTTTCAGAATACATCATTTGTTGTTGTTTTAACAGTGGCACCACTGGCTGGCTGGCACAGGCACAGAAAATCTCAAGCAGTTTCCGTCTCAAATGAGAAAATTATAATCACTGAAAGTGAGCCCCAAGCACTGGTGTTTTTCCTCTGCACTTTGAATGATTAGATCCTGTTGTGGCCCAGTGTTTGCCATTCATAAACCTTAGTTTATATGATGTGGGGTTGGAGCCACACCCAAATGCAGATTTACAGGAAATCAGAGTAGAGAGAAATCAAGAGATCTAGTAGAAAGAACAGGGAAGAAAGAAACGTAGAAGAGAAACTTTACTAGTTCAGAGAGGACAAAATGGGTGATGCCACAGTGTGGCTGTTATTCCCAAATACCTGCCCATGCCAACAGAGTAGTGATGATCAAGGAAACTACAGCATACACACTCTGGATGTTTCTACACATTAACATACCCTAACAACATGCTGTATAAGAGGACTATATATCTTGTATAAATGTATTGTGTGTTGTGCATGTATGAATGCATGTTGTATGGACACATGTGTAAGTGCGTGCTATATGCATGAATGCAGATGCCTGAGACTGACACTGGGTGCCTTCAACTGCTCTCCACTTTACTGATTGAGACAGTGTCTCCAGCTGAATTTGGAGCTAGCTTGCCTGGGAATCCCGTGCCCCTGTCTCCTGACTGTTGGGATTACTCATGGCTACCAACTCGGCCTGACTTGTACCTGAGGCTCAAGAACAGATCAGGTTCTCAGATTTGTGCAGCAAGTACTTTCTTTCTCTCCCCAGCTACAAGATAATAATTTTTTTATTCTTTACAAATGGAATAATCAGAAAATTAAGCATTTTTTCTGAGGTTTGGGGGCTCTACCAGAACTCACACTGTGAAACTGTTGCACATCTGCTAATGGTATATATTCATTTCATTTTGTGTATTGAAAGTTGGTGAAAACCATAAAATGATTTAATAAGTGGCTACTGTCAGAGTTGTGGCATATAGGACTTTGTTCTGTGGCGTTAGTGATAGTAAGTGTTAAATGTGTGCAATGTGAGAACTGTTGTCTCTAGAGGGAGATACTGGAGTCTCATAGTGTATTGACAAGGTGATGTTTAGGAACAACTAAGTCCCTTCAATTCCCAAAGCTTCCCAGTGTAAGGCCATATTAACAGTGAGTGAATTATAACCTCTGTGTGAAAGGTTAAAGTTTATTGGGTGACCCTCTTATTTAAAAACATCAAAAGCTGACAGTTGATTTTTTTTAAGGTCAGTATGTTTTCCAAAAATCTCACTATTAAAATAAGTCACCAAGGAAACACTTCATGGCAGGAAGGACTTGTAGGGGCTCATAGATGATTCCACTTCTGAGGAACATTGTTTGAGAATCTGAAGCCCTCTGACGTGTCTGAGAGCCATTTCTGATTCTGCCTTTTGAACATTTATCATTATTTAAGATATTGTGCGGCATAGAGTTTATGCTTTTTTTCTAACATACTGTTATTATTTGGCCTTTTGTTTTAAAAGCTCTAAACAGCCTGTTCTTTATGATGTTTTTGCACCATGAATCTTTCTCCTGCTCCTTCTGCAAACATTCAGGCAGCCACATTTCTCCTCTGAGGAGAGCGTACTGTGGGAAGGGGCCTCTGTTGAAGGCAGGAGCAGCTCCTCTGTGGTTTTCCCTCCTAGCTGAGTCAGGTACCGCCCCCTGCTGTCTCTGTGCTGGAGGAGGAACTCCTTTCAACAGTGAGGGATGGGAGATCTTCATAGACAGAGCAGAGGCATGACTTCACATCCGTGTAAACACTGGGGCTCTGAGGAAAGGGGACCATTTGTTTGTTCTCTTCTTCATTCTGTCCGTGATTTAGGAAGTGGCTGATCCTCTGGGAAGATGGCTGGAACCACCCGGGGGCCCTCTAACCTGTAGGAGACTGGCATACACCTTAAATAGGAAGGACTCCGCTTGATCTGAAAATGAAGCAGCTACTCAAAGCTCTCCATCCCCACTTCACTTTCCCACAAACTGCACAGAGATGGATAAAGACAAAAGGAACAAGCTCCCCAAGCTCCCAGGACTTAACCCCGTACACAACTGTAGACCTCTGCTGTCTACCGAACAGGCCGAAGGACTCACACTAACAAGCTGTATTAACCAGCCTCCCTCCATCATTTATTTACTTTCCACAGTTGCTTCTCCGAGAGATCCAAAGCCTCCTCTCTTCATCTTGTCACTCCTCTGAAAACGTACACTTTGTGCCAATGTTGCTCTCTATAAATCAGAACTCGACACTCCTCCTTGACAGCCACTCACTCCATCAGTGTCTCCCAGGAAGAACTGTACATACTGATGAGGTTTGGCATGTTTTTCTCTTGGTAATTGGCCTTTGCAACCAAGGAAAAGGTTGAAATAAGAACCTATGGAGTTGAGGGAAGAAATCATAACTCAAGAGCGCCTTTCCCTTAAAAAGAAGCTAGAGTGGCCACTGAACATTTGTGATGACATCTGAAATATGAGGTCTGGGAAGTGGTTTGAGAGGAGGAAAGGATAGATATCATTGGCATTTTAATTTTGGAACCAATATAATATGTTGAGCACTAAACAGTACAAAAGCTTACCATGCCAGACATCAGGTAAGGCAAAATTTATAAGCACTAACCAACCCATTGACCCTCATGAAAGTTCACACTGTGCCTGTTACCATGACTTCACATAATGGGAAAGGAAGCCACGAGTAAAGGACAGAAACTCGCCTGGGTTGGGTGACTGTTATTAACAAGGTCTGGGTTAAAACCACCTCTGTCTGCCTCTCGGTCTGCAGAACTGACATCCACAGCTGTTACAATTACCACCAATACCCCAGAGCTGGTACACAGACTTGTTGTAACACAGCCGCTGCAAGGGTGTGACACGACACAGCTCTGCACACAGTGCATCCGGGATCTTGTTTCATCAGCTCTTCATCACCATACACTGAGCCCTGAGATGCTCCATTCCCAATGCTGGACAGCTCCCTCCCACTGAGCCCCGAGAGTTCTCCATTCCGGTGCTGCTGGACAGCTCCATCCCCCCCCCCTTGCCCTGAGATGGCCCCATTCCCAATGCTGCTGGACAGCTCCCTCCTAGAGGGAGCTGCAGCGGAAATTGCCCAGCTGCTTTGTGTTAAGACAGACTAGGAAGAACCAATTCCAGATCTTGAATGTTGAAAGAGAAGGTAGCCCCACTGATTTAGAAGGAATGGTCCTCTCGGCATGGTCTGTGGTATAAAAGGAACTAAGAAAGCCTCACAGAAAGGACAATGTATGGGATATTTTGGGCTAAGTAGAAAGTGATAAAGTGTGACACATTTTCAGGATGGCCCAACTGGGTGATTCTGACAATAAAGTGAAAACATTCTTGCTGAAGCTGCTGGGCCTGGCTACAAGATTTTAAAGAGAGAAAAAGGGGTGATGGAAGTCTTGTAAAATGAATGAGTCACAGGGCTTTGTTGACCTGCAGTACTTTAAGGAGAGAAATAAAAGGTTGATGAAGCCCTTGTGAAATGACTTGGGCTCAGAGCCATTGAGTGACTTCAACAATAGAGTCACCCACTGGAGGATTAAAAATGAAGTGGAGTTCCTGGGAAGCTGTGGGGGGTGTGTGCTGCTCTAGCGTGAGGGGAGACTATCACCAAAGCTGTGCTCCCTCCCTGCCCTGCCTCTTTTTCTCCTCCTCTTCCCCATCTCTACCTCTACCTAGATCTCCCTCTATCTTTATCTCTCTATCTTGCTATCTATACCTATCTCTCTCCATCTATCTCTTTATTCTTTATCTATCTCTTTCTATATCTAT
>NW_004949105.1:8186062-8204328 GCF_000317375.1 Microtus ochrogaster | reverse complement strand
CTCTCTCTCTCTCTCTCTCTCTCTCTCTCTCTCTCTCTCTTCTTCCATCTCTCTCACCACCAGAGCCTCATCAACTTTAATTCATAGTTTCCTGTGGGGAAGTTCTGTCTTGAAACAAGTCCACAGCAAAGAGGCAGCCAATGATGGGATAAGACTTCAAAACTATGAGACCAAACAAAATTCCCTGTTTTAAGTCTAATTGTGTCTACGTATTTTGGGGCTTTGTCTCACTAATGAAAAACCACCAAGCTATTTCATTCAAACACAGCACACAGCATACAATGAGCAAGGGAGTTTCATTTAATTTGACAACTGAACTTAACTTTTCAAGATTTAATTAAAATGTACTGCTTTCATAATTAACTGCCAGCCTCCAGATACTATGAAATAATAACATAATTTAAGAATTATTATGTGCATAGCAATAACATTTTAGCAAAATAAATCATGATGGTGTCTACTCTACTATAAACAACACATGAAACTCAGAATGAAGACAGTCATGTTCCTAATCTTCAGGTTTGAAGATTTTTGTTTTTTAGGTGTATGACTGCTTGGTCTGCATATGTATATGTGTACCATGTGATGTATGCATAGGGCTCGTGGAAGCCAGAACAATCCATCAGATTTCCTGAACTGGAACATACATGCTGAGAATTGAACCCAGTTCGCCTATTTCCCCGAGAAGAAAAGGGTGTGTGACATCACTTGGAAATCCACCATCTGCATCATGCTCTCATGTCCACCATGTTTATGGGTGACAGTACATGCCAGTCAGTTTATCGACTCCAGAGGGCTTTCACGCTCCAAAGTACAGGATGGAGAGTGGGAATGGAGATGTCTCTGGGCATTAGTGCCAGTCCCTTCAGGTGGAGATATCCTAGAGGCGTGGTGTTACCACTCGACACTAATAAGGATGCTCAGCAAGCCAACATCAGAGGCCAGGGGAAGAAGAGATTACTGGATTCAGGGAAAGCAACTTATAACTCACAAGGCTCCAGAGCAGCACTAGTGTCTGGATCCGTGGCTTCTATGGGACATTTTACAAAGATAACGGCAAGCAAGCTAGGTCTTTTCCATCCATTGTTAAGTAGTTGTTGCCTTTGTCTTGGACAGGGAACATTGCAGAAGGTCTCTCCGCTGTAACCCCTACAGGTAACTTCATATTTAGCCTTTCCTAGCATTTAATCTGCATTGTCTGACCAATATTCTAGCCAATAGTATGAAGTCTGCCTCTTCGTCTGCTGTCCCTTCATGTTACCAACAGGAAGAAGGTTATGGCAAAGAAACAGCCTTAAGAAACTGTCTTCAGGGATCATTGGGCTTACTTCTAGTCAATCCTAGAAACCATCTGAAGCCATAGCTAGAGAACAGACACTTAAAAAATGAAATAGCAAGTTTGACACTGCCAACAGGATTACAGGTGCACTCATCAGGACTATGGTTTTTAGGACTAAGAAAGAAGGATGAGGGATATGAAGATGGACTCAGGATCTCCTCTAGATCCTCACAGACAGGGTCAACGTGTCTGTGACAAACTCTGGGTTGCTCAGGAGGAAAGGGCAGCCCAGCCCCTATCTTCAAAGTTGGTTCAGACAGGTCAAATACATTTAACATTTTCATGCAAATTAAAAGGGATTTCACATGAAAACAAACAACAAAACCATTGCCAAAGCTGCCAGGCTTGCCGGTTTCCACTTAGGTGAGGTGTAAGTGGAAACTCTTTCAAACCCATGACTAAGATGATACAAGTAAAATCCAGGTCCCTATGAGCTTTGGGTCCTCATTTGGTGTTTCCTCACATGGATGTCCAGAAATAACATTTTAATGAAAGGTGAAACAGAAATAACCCAATAAAAAGGAGGAGAGGGTCTGAGCGATACCTGGAGAAATAGTCCCAAAGACTGTGAGATAGCTGATGGTGTACTGACCGTAACTGCTGCAGCTAAAGCTGATGGCAGAGCTGCATGGGGCTAGGTACCCGGCTGAACCCTTTAGTCACCCACTCATCATGACCGGAATCTCTTCAACCTGCAGTTAGTTTACCAAATCCTTACTGTATGCAAGTCCCTGTTTGCAGGCTACTTCGTCATCGGGTGGGGGTGGGGCAGGCTTTCATTGTTCATGTCTATGCACTACTGAGCTTCTAGTGCTAGCTCCCCGATACTTGAACATTTTCTATTAAGAGTCTTGCTTGCATTCAATTTTATTTGATCAATGAACAGAATGAGTTCAAACAACTGACTTGTTCTTCTTCAGACTTTACAAGATGATGACACCACAACACAAGCCCCCAGTTTATGAAGGGAGAGCTCATGCTGAGACACCATCCTCGGCCTTCCTCTGCTCCAATCCAGCTGGTAGGCAGACTCCACTTTTACCTCAATCAACCCCAAAGCAACATTAATCCAGACAACACAGTACTCTATGGTCCTCAAGTGTGAGTAGGATTCCCCAGCTCCAGTGGACCAACAAGTTGCCACTACCTTGGGAAACATGAACAAGGTGATACCAACTCTAGTCACAAGACCCAGACAGTTCAAGAACATGTCTCTGCCCTTGGGGGCTCACAAGTACTCTACTTGTCTCCCAGTGTCTATGGCCTGGCAACCAGAGACACGACAAGTGACCTGCAGTTTTCAGTGTGCTTCCTAAGACATACTTATGGACTGTCTCTAAGGCAGCTTCCATGTCATCTGAAGCTTAACCAATATAGCAGGAATGTGTAAACACAGTCATAGAAACACGATATGAGCAGAAGACCAGCCCCTCATCTGAGAAGCTGCCTGCAGTTGCAAGACCCGTGGCAGTGCCAACTCGGATTCAAAGTCACATCTGATCACACAATAGCTCCTAATCCATTCTGTTAGAATATGCAAAGCTAGAAAATCCTTTAAGGGAAAAATATGAATTGTACCTCACCTCTCTACAGTTAAGTAAATCATAGACCTTAGTAACTTCATACAATGTCAAAAAAGGGACACCATTTACATTACTATAATTTACCTATTAATAGCATAAGTAATTTGCATGAATTTCCCCTAATCTCTGCTAAAATTTAACAATGAATGTACCTTTCTAATTGCAGCTAAAATTCTTCCATTCATTATAATTATAATTACATTAGAGTCATAATATAATTACATGAATTAATATAGTATGTTAATTGGGTTGAATATCAACTACGTGTCCCTTGGTAAATTATTGGCTTGAATATAAAATTCAACTGATACATTGTATTAAAGTGCATTATCACTTACAGCTTAGTACTTCTATAGTTGATAATTAGATTAAACCTATGCTTTTATATTTTCATAGGGGTCTAGGCATGGATTTTAAATTTGCAGTGAAGAACTGATGAGACTCCCAACATGGTTTCTGTTTTGTGGTGGCCCTTGATGCTGATCCCTTTGCCTGGAACATGATACGGCTCACTCTGGAAGCAGGTTTAATTCAGCATGTACCAGGCAGTGACAGAGACATTCAGAACAAGATGTGCTAAAGTAAGGAAATTGATCACTCTGGCTTTTCAGAAAATTAAGCAAAGAAAACCAATGTCTTGCAAAAATGGTCAAGGAAATGATGTCAACAGGACTGACATTGGGAGTCAAGCTGCCTTTTGTTTTCTGTCAATCATCCCACACACAAGAAGCATACTAAGACTACAACAACCACAGAGATACAGAGGACACAGGAAAAAGTACTGGCTGCATCCTGAAGCCAAAGCTTGCTCATCATCTGGAATATTAGCCCTCATTATCTGTAATGTCTGTAATGGGTGAATGCATCACAGCCTTAACACAAAGCCTCTTTAAAGCACCTAATAGTATAGATGCTTGCACATGAGCCAACTGGAACATGAGGGACTGAAAACACAGCAACTAGAAAGTCACAGAGCAGGGATCTCATCTGTAGCACGAGTTCTAATTGGACTTAATAATAAAAACCCAGAGTCAGATATTAGGGGGTGAAAGCTGAGAGATCAGAGAAGCAGAACAACCAGCCACTAGTTCTTACCTCTACAAAATCCTCAGACTGAATGAGATATTCTGTCTCTACAGGTCCTCAGCTTGAACCCATGACCCTGAGATTAAGAGTCTCATGCTCTATTGATTCAGCCAGCCAGGCTCTTAATCTCAGGGTTGTGGGTTTGTTCCCCACACTGGGTGCTAGACCCATCCTTCTGGGATAGGGGGACATCAGGGATCCTCCAGGGGTTGATAATTTTTGAAATTCATACTAGGATTGTGTTACTAAATAAGCAATATTTCCTAATTAAAAATAAGTAGAGGACATGTCTGAGTTGGGAGCTTGCATTGGAAAGAGCAAAGTCAGAAAATATCTGAAACTAACATTTACTTATTATTAGATAACAGCAAGATGCCAAGTTGAAATCGGAAGTGAAAGGAGACATTTCCAGCCATCATGAAGAACCAACCTACCCACGCGAGGGTGAGGAGCTGACTCTGACACCCCTTCTATCAGATATGTGAATGAGCAAGACAGTGGTTCATTCCTCTTCCCTTAAGTACCATTACCTCTCCCAAGCTTTAGCCCTGAGAGCCATACTTAAAGAAATACTTCTCAGGTCTGATTTTAATAGTAGCTGCCTTCTTTTTGTATATTTGATCTTTAATAGAGAATACTCGTGTAATTGTATGGTTGGTATTGGTGGTGGGGGCTTTGCTCTTCTTACAAACACACTTCTGGAAGGTGGGTGAGCACTGACTGCCTCCATTGTGGCTTTGAAGCTACAGAAATTGGCTGGAATAAGCCTTTCTCACCTCTCATGCCTGGCCTTGGCTAATGTCCGCCTCCTTCCTTATGTGCTTAGAGTTTAAATTCACAGTAGTAAGTTGTCAAAATAGACAGTGTCTTCCTGAGAGTGTAGAGAAGACGTATAAATTACACAGGCATGATCCTGTCCCCAGACTATACCTTCCTGAGGTGGATTTGCAAGAACTGGTTAGAGGCAAAAGGATGCTTGGCTCCCCATTTCTTCTTCCATATTTATAAGCATCTTCCTTCCTCCAGCTCTCTCTCTCTCTCTCTCTCTCTCTCTCTCTCTCTCTCTCTCTCTCTCTCTCTCTCTCTCACACACACACACACACACACACACACGTATGCATGCATCTCATACATCTGGTATCTATGGATCTCTCTCAAAGAATAAAATCTCTTAGACTACAAAGGACAGGGAAGATTAGACATCACAGTTTAGGCCATCAGGAAGCAAATCCTCTTATGATTAGATCCCAAATCCTTGGCAGCTCAAGGAGAAAATAATAGATTTATCAGTTGGCAACAAGAAAACCTAATTTCCGAGAGTCAGTGCTTATTTCTGTTCCTAATCCCACCAGGCCTCCTTCTCCCTGACAGCATGGAAAACAACAGAGTTTATTTTTTATTTCTTAGACTCTTTCTCGTTTTCTCTTACTGACTCTGTCATCAACCCCTAGATTTGGCATCTCTTATAATTATAGTGTTCATTCCTGGTTCAACTCCATCTTTCAAAGGTTTCCCAGCATCTGGTTGTATACATGGTGGTTCCTCCCCCACAAAGTACCATAAGTTTAATTTTAAACATTCCCTAGTGATAGAATGCAGAGTACTATGTACTTCTCTAGATGTAAAGTCCTGTAAAAAATTGACAATAGGGTGAATTTCAGGAAATCGTTCTCAGCTCCACAGATCAAAACCAGGATTTGTCTTACCTTCCCACAGCCAGGGGTGGTTTGGTAACGGCAGCTGTGAAGAGTAGGTAAGTTGATCAGTCTTCGAAAAGAGATATGGGTATGAGGACTAAAATCTCCCAAAGAAAAAGACTGAGCAGGATTCTTAAGGAAGCAGAAATTCCAAGCTGTGGTTCTCAGCGCTTGACCTGGGACACTTGAAGCTAGACTATTCTCAGTGCAGATACAAACAGATCAGAGCCATGAGTGGGTCAGAAATACTTCAGAATCTCAGGGGCAGAAGAGCAATGTATCCCATTGCTTGATGGAAACTTAGATTTGCAGATCCAGCCCTCTCTCAAGAAGCCCTGATCAAGATTGCTAGGTGCTAAGCCATGTCAACTGCTTGAGTCTGGAATTTAGGGACTTGAGTCATGGCCTCTAGGTTGTGACGCTGTTGCCTATAAAGCTGGGCCTGGGGACATAACACACACCGTGGCAGTGAATGCAGAACCAAACAAAGACTGTCTTTCAAATTATAGCCCTCCAATGAGAAGAAATTTCATAGTATGAAAATATTACGTGATGATGCCAATAATGTTAACACAGGATGACTTGCATTGCTATACTTTCTCATTTTCATTTTAAAATAATAGTGGTATATTTATGTCAATAAATGTAATCCAGAAAGGGATAGATAAGAGCACAAAATGTAAAATTACCTGTAGTTTATATAGACAAGTCCCTACTGAAGAAAGTGGAAGTGTACTTAATATTTCCATTATAAAATGTCTTGATTATAAATCTCTGCATACATATTTTATCCTCTAAAGTACGAAGAATGTGCCCACCAAATCCCTTCAAGTGCAGCTTCTCCCTGTGATGCTTGACAATTTCTATTCCCATCTTCTGCAGGAGTGTGACCTCTAAATACAGGAAGTTGAAGGTTTTGCCAGAAAAGTCTCATACAAATTGCCCAGTTGGCTGGCAATTGATGTCTAGAGCTGAACAAAGAACCTGGAGTAGAGACTGTGGGGAAAATTATGAGGTTGAACTGTTCACAAAGAAAATCACCTATGATAGGGGTGACTTGCTGGTTCCAAGTTTCTGCCATAATAGGACATCTGCATTGAGAAGATAGGATGCACCGTGACAGAGGGCAGAGGGACTGATCGACCAAGTAACACAAGTGGGGTAAGGTGGGCAGCCTGATAGCCGACAAGTACAGGGGATGATTGCAAACTGGAATTGGAACAGCACATAGCAATAATTAGCACTTGAATCATTCTGGATCCCCAGGTCTCAAAGCACTTTGCAGTCTAATCGTTTGAATTGTAGAATACCCTCGGTGCAGAGGTGGTTCGCTAGGAAAGTTGGATCAAAGAGGAACACATGTGGCTTAAAAGTTTCTTGACCTTGACAATTTCAAGAGCTCAAAAACTTGGGATCAGAGAGGAAATGTTGACTTGGCTAAGTTGCTGTGTATATAACATTTATACATCTTGGCATTGAGATGATTTCTGAAGTCAGAGTTCAGCAGCTGTGGTGGAAAATCTGTGAACTCAAACATCTTGGGAGAGAAGCTGAAAAACTGGGTCTCAGGGAAAAAAATTAAAAAGCAGAAGGCAGTTTTCAGTCTTCCCAATTTCTCCCACCCTCCCCAACTCTGAACATGGGTCTTCAGAGGATGGAGCTTCAGAAAATTGACTGGATGCAAAATATCCCTAGCAACATAGTGGACATCCTTTCTTAAACACATTCTAATTTACAAAAAGTTAAATTGGTCTGGGGTATGCAGTGCAACAGCCTGTAGCCTTACAATCATCTTCATCAGAATGTAGTCCATCACTCCCAAAGTTCCCTTAAATACTGTCGCATCTGAGCACCTCTGATATTTACCTTCTCTGTGCAGCCCATGTCCTTTCTAGTCATATGCCATGTAACTTTTGAGAATGTCTTCTCTACCCATTGGATTCCTCCCAGGGATGACTCAATGTTTGAGGCTATTATGAATAAAGTCCCCATAGTCATTCATGTACAGCCTTGTGATCTAGGGTGTCTTTTCAGTTCTTTGTCCCAGTGAATTCTTAGGAGTAGCATGACTAGTCAGAATGTAAGTATGTGCTGAATTTGTTAAGAAATGGACAAACAGCTTCCCAAAATGGTTTATTCTTTTAGGCTATATTTGAACTCTTTTGCTCCAACAGTTATTGTTCTAGATACTTTGAAGCAATGCTTTGTTTGTATGTGATTTTCCATGTTATTGTCGATAGTTAGTATACATGTCATTCCATTGGGCTGTAGAATCTTGAAGGAGTGTTGGTTTGCTTCTGTAATGGCCTGAGATATTGAGTACCTAGTCTTGAATTTGTTTTCTGTCTATAGCTTCCCTTGCAAAATATTTGTCTGCAATTTAATTTTTTTCACTTATTTTTTTCCAGTTTTATTGAGTTGTTTGGTTTTCTTTCTTTCTTTATTTTTGGTTAACTCGCAGCATTCATTTTGTATTCCAGATTTATTAGACACATATGTCACAAATGATCTCCTTCTAGTTGGTAATTGTTAGTTTTATCTTTAATTGCCATTCATAGAGTTAATGTATTATCACCTTCTTTCTAGTGTTCTGGTGCTGGTGATCAAACTGGGGATGCTGCACATGCAAGCGAATGCTCTACTCTGAGTTACATAT
Source organism: Microtus ochrogaster (assembly GCF_000317375.1). Taxonomy (NCBI): domain Eukaryota; kingdom Metazoa; phylum Chordata; class Mammalia; order Rodentia; family Cricetidae; genus Microtus; species Microtus ochrogaster. The sequence goes on along the minus strand of NW_004949105.1, from coordinate 8,195,967 downwards.
CCAGGCTAAGTTTCTTTTCTACGTTGTTTTCCTGTGGCTGTAATCATGGAAGCTACCCATTCATTCTCAATCTGTTTTGCTCCAATGAGCATCCATGTAATAAGCTATTGAGCCACATGTGGGACTGTGAGTATCCATCTATTCAAACTTCGCCTTGATACCTTTATCTACAAATTTTACGTATCTGAGTCATTATACTGGCTGTTGAAACAGGAAGCCCTTAGGCATGATGGTCACATGGGCATCACCTAAGGTACCCTATTGGTCTAATGCATGGTTCAACAAAGGAATCTACTAAGAATGGTAATTTTTGAGGATCAAATTACCCTCCAATTACTAATGAGATTATTGAAATACGAAATATTATGGTATAATAAACAGTAGGAAATCAGGGGTTCCTAAAAGAACAGTAGAAACTTCTGAGTTCTGAGAGCTGATATGATCAGAATGTCAAGACTACCAAAGGAAATCTCAAACCACACATCTGGAACTAAATGCGGGAAAGTTTGGAGAACATTGGACTTAAGATGATAAAATCAACAAAAAGACCACTGAGTTTTAGAGACCGTTAAAGGTGAAAAAACAGTGTCTGTTACTTAGTAGGAAAAATGAGTAAAGAAAGGACTTGACGCTAAAAAGACTGGAAAGTATTTAGCTAATGAAGACTCGAAGCTAAATTGAGAACAAATGCGGCCTAACCTAGCTATGACCCAGGCCATCTCATGCTACAAGACCCACTCAGACATCCCGCAGAGAAGGAATAAACAACCCCATCCTGGCACATGTCACTGACATTCTCTAATTAACTTAATGAAATTTCAAACATGTTTTTTTTTCTTCTGCCTTAACTGTTAAATAAAGAAAAATGTCAGGCTTGACTCTGATGTGTTGGCCTTTATTTGGGGACCTGGAGTCACTGACCTGCAGCTGTGGGCTGGGTGAGAGTCAGGTGACTGGATCGTGATCCTCCGTCTGCCTGCAAACCATGCTCCCTCTGATAGGCTGTTAACATTTGCAAGTGGTGGAGTTGGCATTTGAAAACATTAGTTAACATGTACTCTTGGGCAAACACTCACACGTGTTTAATCATAGCTCTTAATTAAATATGGACTCTGCCTGAATTTGGAAAAAGTAGCCTACTTGAACTCCTGTTGCTGAAAAACACAGGATTCCTTCTATTCCTGAAGTATTGCGATCAGTACAGAGAATGTAACATCACTGAGACACTAAAATGGACAAGGTCTTTCCTATTGTAACTGAAATACAACTGACTTAAAATTGTGTGTCTCTGAAAATACAAATAGTCTCAAACTGTACATTATTTAATAAAGGTAACTCAAAATACTCTCTGAAATTAATATATACAATACTTTAACACATTGCATGTTAGAAATGGCAATTTTAAAATTCAACGAAAGACCTGCAAATGGCTCAGCAAGTAAAGACTTTGCCAGACAAGTCCTGAGTGACCTGAGTGTGACACCAGAACCAAAGCAAGGTGGGAGGAGAGAGCTGGCTCCACGGCTTTTCCATATGACCTCCACACACAGGATAAAAACAAAAGCATATCTAATAGCAGAAGACCTTGTATCTCAGAAATCATGGTTGTTTAACAATCCTCCAGGTTTCTTCCTAGTTCCCCAGTGTCAGTTTCTGGAGGTGTAAACATGTCCTGCCCCAACAATATACAGTCGGAGCAATGGCCAACACAGAAACACGCCAATACACCCTGTGGAATTGTACATTACTATCAAGGGGTGTGCTGGTACACCTACCTCATATGGGCTGACATCATCAATGGCTAACTTATGTAACAGTTGTTTGTATTATGCTTAAGACACAGAAAAGTCCAAGTATGCGTCATTACAATCCCTATAACTGGGACTCATGACCTCTTTGTCTACTCTGGCTTGGCGTTTTTCTTTGTTTGGACAGCTGAATAGTTGTTCTCTTTTGTACTTTTTTTTTCAGCTTCTGTACAGAGCCCACACCTCCTTCTAGTGGGCTCCTGAGCATTTCTTTTTATCAGAATTGTATTCACTCATTAACAATCCATTTTGTTTTCTCTACCCGTAGACAGGAAGCCACCTAACAGCAGGACTTCGAATGGATTCTGGAAAGACGGAATAATCTCTAAAAGGCAGAAGGAGACTGGAGTCTGTCATTATCAAATGGTGTGCTTCTGAGAAACAATTAAAGTCATCTAAGCTTTCCGTGAAAACACCCAGTGATCAGGAAGCTGGCAGCTGGGAAACAGAACACTTCAGACAGAAAAAGGAAGTTAGGTAAAGAAAGCTGGATCCATGAAACAGGCAGCGATTTGAGAACCTTAGCTGTTCCTCAAAGTCCATGGTTCTGACTCTTCCCTGTAGATAATCGTTCATGCCACACAAAGAGTGACCTGCCCAGGCCATCACTGTAAAATCTGGGTGAAGCTGAAGGTCCACTATTTCAAGCCAGCCTTCACATAGCAGCCATAAGCCTTGGCTAGACTTGGAAGTATAAAGTTGGTGGAGAGTAGTGGGCGGAGGTGGCAAGCCTGTTACATCGCTTTCCTTTCCTCTAGATCTCTAATCAAGCTCTGATTGCTATGTGACCAAAAGTCCATCCCTGGAAGAGAAGAAAGATGCCCGAGGAAATGTTGGCAAGGATGGGATTTACATCCTAGAGTTCGGGTTCTGGGGACACTTGACTGTGCTTGAAAACCCCTTCAGAGGCCTTCAGGCTCTACGATCAGTTTTTCTGAACAAAACCAAAGCCAAAACACACAAAAAAGTGTTTGTTTGAACTTCAACCCCTCTTCTTATCTTCCCACCACCAGAGAGCATATAAGACCCTGTGGGGGCAAGCAGATTTCCCTGTAGCGTGCCTTGCTGCTTGCCCATGGCTCACTCTCATTCAGGTAGAGTTGACTTCCACAACCCAGTGACACCTCCAAATTCTGCACCCTGGGCATTGCTTTTTATCACCAGCTTGGCTTCTTTTATATTTCAGCCATGGAAGAGAAGTCCAAGATCCGTACTGAAAATCAACTGATTTTCATGCCAAGAAGACAAGAAGACACCCTCCTTTGCACAATTCACAGCACATCCACAAGGAGATGAAGGATTCCTTCACCTGCTTACTACCTATGTCCCTCACTATGGCGACAGCTAATTTACCTGAACACCTAGAGCCATGAAGAACCTGATGCGTAGTAAGGGCTCTGTGAATAATTAATATAATCATTAAAAGGATGGTATGTATTTATACAGAATGAAGCAATGGTCAAGAATCATTTTCTGCAATTACTGAAGTTAAACAAGTGACCTGTATTTTAACTATTATTTTAGATCCTTGTTTGTGAAGGCAAGTATGTAGATCATAACTTTATTTCACATTAAAGTACCATGGCATAAATTCCACCTGTTTGAGCAAGCCAGAATCTACTTCATGACAAAGAAGAGACAGAAACAACACTATAGATCAGCAGAGCGACTGGGAAACATAGCATGAATCACTTATCATGGTAGAGCTGGCAGCTTTCCAGAACACTAGGCTGGCTGCCCATGGGAAGGAGAGGATGACACAGAATGGGAAAAGTGTGTGGGCAGCAGATACACTGGGGGTGGCTCTCAGCAGATCTCAGTAAAGTCTGAAATAACACGAGAATTCTGATAATCTCCAGAAACATGCAGAGGACCTAGGCAGTTACGATGATTTATTTATTAAAGTATTTCTATTGATTTTATTAACAGTTTTTTCATTTATTCTACACCCTGATCACAATTTCCCCTCCCTCCTCTCTTCTCTTCCCTCTCCCATCCACCTGCAAAACATGTTGAAATAGAACTCTGCCCTCAGCCCTTAATATTAACTCTCTACTGGATGATCTCACCTGGAGACATTGGCCAGCATCTGGGATGTAATCCAGGAATTACCAAATCAAAAAGGAAATGTGTACAATGTATGTTTTGTGAAAAATTAATGCTCGAGATCTTTGATGCTTACTGTCAATATTCTATCACATTTTCCTCATGTTTTTCAGCTAAACATAAGAATTTTATTTTTGACGAATGTACAATGGGCATTTGAATTTTTTATTTCTTAATTTTTTCCATTATCCTAGCAGAATGTTCATCTTTGCAGATATATGATGTGTATTATTTTCCAAGATTCTCACCTACAATATTGGATTTACTTTGCTGTCTTCTGTAAAGCTTGTCCTGCTGATACTGTGTGTTTCTTTGTTACTGAATGGTTGCAGGACCAAGTGGTACAGAAACTTCCATCTACAAATGGTGGCCAAACATTTGGCAAGAATTTCCACAAAAAGCCTGAGAAATCTTTAAAAAATGGGATTCTAGACAGACAAAAACAGAGTCAAGTGCAGCATCTTGGTAACTGTCTTTTCTCCGGGAGATTCTGCTTGCCGTCAGTGAGCAGAGGTATGACTCCTCTAAGACAAGCTTCCTGACGCAGTGTCAGCAGCAAAAGCCACACAGCTCTTTTAGGAGGCCCTGTTACCAAACACGTAAATGGTGTTTGTGAGAAGCCAGTGACGTGCTTCTTGGTGGTAGCAAAGACCGTAAAACTCCACAGAGTTGTGGCAATAAACCTTGTCTCAAAATAATCAAAAATTAAAAAATAAAATTATAGAAATAGAAAAAATCACATATAGCTGGAAAATACAGAGAGAATTTTGATGTTATATGCTGCCTTCAAATAGTTTGACTGCTGAGGAAGGAGCAACAGCTGCTAAAAGACATTTAATTATAAATGCTGCTGGATTAATCCAATCTATGTATTTTGAAGTTGCCTTGACTTCACAATTTCAGTCAAAATGTATGTTACCTTGGAAAAGAGGTTTTGTTTTTGTTTCTAGGAAATGAGAGGCTGTGGATTCATTTTGGGCTAAGAAAAATAAGGTTTGATTGAGGAATACCCCTGAAAAGTCTCCAGTGGGGACAGATGATCCAATGTTTCAGAGCACCTCTGTTGCACATCCTCTGAGTTCCACATCCAGAATAGTCTCAAGACTCCTGGCTGAGGTAATACAGTCTTACAAAATACTCCAATCAGAATTTCACCAGAATTGTCAATTTTCTTTGGGTCCTCAAAAGAGTATCAGTAACCCCAATTAGCAGGAAGTAGCCTAGAAAACTATGCCCATATTCTCAAAAACTAGATTATGGATGTTTTTCTTTGTTTAGCATGTTGATTACAAGTTTTTATGGATAATGGTCAGAAAAAAGATAAACAAAGGAGATTAGATTCAGGTTCTTGTTTTGAAAAGAAAAAATGGGAATAATGCTCTTGTACCCTGGCAAAGATTTGTCACTTGTATTGGTTTAATAACATGCTGATTGGTCAGTAGCCTGCCAGGGCATATAGGCAGGGGGACCAGAGTAAGAGAATTCTGGGGAAAGAAAAGACAGAGACACAGTTGTGATCTAGAAGCAGAGGAAGCAAGATGAGAATGCCTCACTGAGAAAAGGTACCAAGTCACATAGCTAAACATTGATTTATGGGTTAATTTAAGTTGTAAGAGCTAGCTAATAATACATCGGAGCTAAGAGGCCAGTTTATAATTAATATAAGCCTCTGTGTGTTTCTTTGGGACTGAGTGACTGGGGGACTGGGCAGAACAGAAATACTGTCTGCAAAAACTCTCCCTTGAAGTGTCTCTTCTTTAACTGCTTTCTCCCTTGTAAGGTTCTCTGGAATTTCGGCAATTTCTGCATTTGTCCTTAGATGATGAGCGCATCTTTTTATTTTTCACAGATAGCTTTAAAATATGGCTAATTAGTGTACTAATTTCACTGAAGTTAATTTGAAGTTAAGTTTCCTTTCAAATAGTTACTCAAGAAATATTTTTTTTTTTTGAAAAATGCTTTATTCCTCAATGGAATTAGAATCTACAGTAGTAGACCCGAGATCAAGTGAAGTGTGGGGACCTGGTTGAATACAAGGATGTTCAGTCAGAAACAAAAGAAAGGAGAGGCGGGTGAGAGGGAATACAACTGGACTTTGAGGATCAAGGGAAATTTCAAAGTTTTCAAGAAAACACACCACTTCCTTTGACATCTTATTGTTTTTTTTCCATTTAATGCTTGCTCCCTTTAAAGGCTCAGTAGGTAAGGAATCCATTAGAATTTCAAGGAATTTCTTTTTTTTTTATTTTTATTTTTTTAATTTATTTATTTATTGAGGATTTCCGCCTCCTCCCCGCCACCACCCCCCATCCCCCCCCCCCATCAAGTCCCTCTCCCCCATCAGCCCGTAGAGCCATCAGGGCTCCCTGACCTGTGGGAAGTCCAAGGACCGCCCACCTCCATCCAGGTCTAGTAAGGTGAGCATCCAAACTGCCTAGGCTCCCCCAAAGCCAGTATGTGCAGTAGGATCAAAAACCCCTTGCCCTTGTTCTTGAGTTCTCTGTAGTCCTCATTGTCCGCTATGTTCAGCAAGTCCGGTTTTCTGATTACTTTAGCTGAGCCTTCAAGCATGTCTTGGCTTACCTTTTGATTCAATGAATAAAATCTAGGCCAGACTATTCAGCTAGCAATTTTGTGAACAGCATTCATCCTTGTGGCATATGCCCCCTCACAATAAACATGAAATTTATATTACTGAATCACAATAAACATGAAATTTATATTACTGAACACTGACAGTTTAAGTGGTAATAAAATATTAGGCTTTAAGTGAGGAGGAATAGGCTAAATTTATACCCCATAAACCATTGGCAAACTAATTAATAGGCAACACATTAACAATTTATATGCTTGTTTGTTTTGACATGGGTCATTTAAAATTCTTGATTATTTCTCATAAAGTTCATACCAACTTTGATTTTTTCTTCGTTCATGCTCAACCCACTTATATGATGAAGCTTGGGTACTAATGAAAGACTCAATAATTTCAATTTGAAGAAGATGTATATCCCTGAAAAGTTAATAATTTAGAAATCAACATAGGAATATGATCACAATTTCATGCTGATTTCTAACATGAAATCACATCTATATTATACAAAGACAAATACTGACCCCCTAGATAGGTTTCACAATTACATTCAACTCAGCAGAAGAACCACAGTAAGGAAACTACATAAAAATTATAGTCATTAAAATGTTTTCAATTCTGTTAAAAGCAAATTAAAAATAAATGTTAAACCGAAAGTAGAGAGGTGTCTGGTCTAGGTCAATAGGCTGGGGAGATCAACAGTCTTTCAAATAAGCCCTGGGAGTGACTGAGGAAAGGGCATAAGCAAAGCTCTTGGTGTAAAACCTGGGAGGTGGGGAGCATTCCTTTCCAAGGTTAAGCATGAAGTCACTGCCACATTCGGGGTCAAGTGTGCAAGGAGACGCGCTGAGCTCTGTCCACACACATGATCTCAGAAATAGGTCTTGTTCAATGGACAGTGTATCTGAAAATTAAGCCACCGTTGCACTGTATTTGATGATTTTTTCTTTCTCTTCTTTCCTACGTTCATTTCTTTACTACTTGGTTTTAAACCCAGGACTGCATGTGTGTTTGGTTGAGTTCCACAGAGCTACTGCCCAGCCCTTCATTTGAGATCTTAATCTCACCTACCAGTCTTCATTTATTTCACTTTTTAAACTCATTTAGAAACAGCTAATGAGTATATTATTATTTTATTCTACATTATATACAGGTCATAAAAAGGTCACAATAGTTTTCCAACTTTTTAAAAGTAGAGGGCACCATAAAGGATAGACAAGTAACAGATGAAGTTCAGTTACAAGGGCTACGCTCAGTGCAGTATTTCTAAGGGACAGCAATGCAGGTACCATACCAAGCCATCCACACTTACTGTATAACCCTTCTGTAGATCTTTTATAAGCCTCCAAGACTCCACAGTCAGGTTGACTTTTCTGATAAGAGACACTATGAAAAATAATAAATTTAGAAGGTGCCTTTGGCGATTCTAGTCATTCATAGGTGCACAGGAGGGAGAGCTCCTTCCCACTGATGCCACAGGTGACAGGAAAGTAAGCAAAGCAAACACTTGATATTTCAAGTTCTGTCACTTGCCTAGAGCTCTCATTTTCTGTGGAGTTTCTGTAAAGTGTACTGCAGAATTTGTTTTGAATTCTCAGCAAGTAATACTGTACTCTCCATTAACAATAAGTCAAAAGCATGGGTTTCCACCCTAAAAACAAAATCTTTAAACCTATAACTTCTGATTATATTCTGATAAATATAAGAGATACAACACCAAGCTACACTGAATATATTTCCATATTAGAAACTTCAAAAAATACTTATCACTGAGACCATAGTCCTTGCATTAATTTTCAATTCACTATGAGCAATTATCTCCAGCATGAAAACATGTCTAAATAACTATGTAAGTATGTATATGTATGTATATATATATATATGATATGTCAATTATAAATTAGTGTAAAAAAACAATAAAATGTCATCCTTAGGAGACAAACAATAATAAGCTATTGCTTCATTGTTCCTGTCTTATGAAAACGAAACCACCGTTGCTGCCACTCCTTCTTCCTCCATGTATTTGCTGATGAATGCGGGGGTGGGTTCATGTCTTAGCTATGGGACTAATGCCGAGTGACAGCTTGCTTATCACTAAGAGCAAGAGTTGGCCTCTGTCAAAGAGGTTATTGCAATATGTGATGGATAATATTTATAAGGTCTAGCATAGCACTTAAATGCAGCAAGTGGTCAATATAGTTAACTTTTATGGAAATGAAATGGAAGTCATCCAAATGCTGCTGATCCTTCTGCCTTCCCTCAGCTGTTCTACACTTAAGTGTAGATTTTATGTATTGGTGTCACTCAAGTAATGTTGATAACCCCTAAGTGTGTGTGTGTGTGTGTGTGTGTGTGTGTGTGTGTGTGTGTGTGTGCAACAAAGACAGAAGATATTAATTTAATGGTTTCATTTGTTACCAGAATTTTAGTGCTTGACCTTTTTATACTAGCATACTTTTTATGCTTCACCAGGGACTCCCCTACCCATGAAGTACTGAAATAGCTGATGGTGAACATAGAAAATGCTTGCTCAATTCAGCTTAATTTTTTAAATCTAAATCTAAATAAGACTTTTTATCCAATTTCTATCAAAAAAATCCCAGCATGCTGATATTTAGGAATAACATGAAATAAATTATTTATCAATGAGAAATGAAAAGACTATATTAGTATTAGTTGAGTGGTTTACTGATTTTTATAGCCCTTGCAATGTCAATATGCTCAACAATATGACAGATATCTATGCCTGTTGTAGCTATGGTAGTTAGTCAACGTGAACATCGATCGAGCAAGGCCCTCACAACTCCTGGCATGTATTTCAATAATACGTGTGTCCACCTACATAGTCTTACAAAGTCTTTTCCTTGACTTTATTGAAGATTTTCTTTGTTGAACAAGACAAAGGAAACCACCAGTTTTTTGTTAGCCCAGTGGAATCTGAGTATTCCCATAATACGAAGGCTATTCTGAGAAGAGCATACACTGAGCCACTATCTGGATGTCTAAGAAATTAATGTCATGAAAAGCCAGTGAGGTGGCTCCATGGGTAAAGCCGGATGTTGTGATTTTTGATTCACAGGACGCACATGACAAAAGGAACAGACAGACTCACACATGCTGTCCTTGGACTTACACATGTCCTCTACAGCACACTCATGCCTCTGACACACACACACAGTATACAGCAGCACAGACATTAAGGGCCTCATTGAATAAATGGGACCTCCTGAGACTGAGAAGCTTCTGTAAAGCAATGGACACTGTCACTAAGACAAAAAGGCAACCCACTGACTGGGAGAAGATCTTCACCAACCCCGCAACTGACAAAGGTCTGATCTCCAAAATATATAAAGAACTCAAGAAACTAGACCTTAAAAGGCTAACCAACCCAATTATAAAAT
>NW_004949105.1:8182961-8185022 GCF_000317375.1 Microtus ochrogaster | reverse complement strand
ATGGCTCTTCAAGCTGATGAGGGAGAGGGACTTGATCGGGGGAGGGGGAGGGAAATGGGAGGCGGTGGTGGGGAGGAGGCAGAAATCCTCAATAAATAAATAAATTAAAAAAAAAGAAAAAGCAGTTAAAGTCATCTCATGTCTCAGTTTCTGCTAATATAATGTCTGTCAAAGGCTGGGAGATGGACATAGTTGGCCTCCTCAGCAAAACTGTAATCAAGTAAAATTATTTCCAAGTAATGCTCCAATACTAACAATTTTAAAATGTGCAGGCTTGAACACATGAATCAACTTAGATGACAGGAATTTCTGACTGAGAATCCATGAAAGCCCATGGCATTCTTTTTATAAAAATAATTCCAATAGCACACAATTAGGGTTTGCCCCTGTTAAATTAACTTTACAGACTTCTAATGGATTTCTTAATTAGACTTGTTATTGACAAGAATATTAAATGAATTAAAAACATCGCTGACAGCCACTTGTAATAAACAAAAAAATGGAAAACATGATTTATGCTACCCCCTTCTCCCCCATTGAATCCAAAGCTTTTAATAAACTAACAAGTATACTGAAGTTAATTATTCAGCTGTCAAAGAGGAAAAAACCCCAGAAATGTTGCCTGCATGTTTGAAGAAGTCATTCCTCTCCCCTGGAGGAGGAGGCTGGGGATGGCAGCTATAGCTGCAGCCTCGGGTTTAAGAGGCTACCCTACTTCATGTTCTGGTTTTGTGGGAGCCTAGCCAGTTTGGTTGTTCACCTTCCTAGACATGGACGGAGGGGGGCGGACCTTGGACTTACCACAGGGCAGGGAACCCTGACTACTCTATGGACTGGAGAGGGAGGAGGAGAGGAGCTGGGGGGAGGGGGAGAAGGATGGGGGAGGGAGGAGGGAAATGGGAGGCTGGGAGGAGGCGGATACTTTTTTTTTCCCTTTTCTCAATAAAAAAAAAGAATAAACGCTAAAAAAAAAAAAAGGCTATTATAGCCCGCATGGGGCATTGTCCTCCAGTAGTCAGGGCTGGAGGCCATTGAGTGAGGATCTGCACCTGCAGGCTCCTCTCCCTTCATCTTCTGAAGGGAAGGGCAAGTCATTAAAAGAGAGGAACATTGTAGTTCCAAACTGTAGACTCCTGAATGAGGGAATGTCTTTGAATTTAAACATGGAGGGGGGAGGGAGAGAGAGGAGGAGGAGGAGAAGGAAGAGGAGGAGGAAGAGGAGGAAAGGATTATTCCTTTTGGATCACAACAATGCCTCTATATTTGATATGAAACTTCACTTGTCTATAGGGCTATGCAAGTGAAAGCTTATCAAAGGTTATTCTTATGATGTAGTACTATGTGCAGTGTGTGAATCTGTGTGTGTGTGTGTGTGTGTGTGTGTGTGTGTGTGTGTGTGTGTTACAACAGCAGACATGAACGCTGCAGATGAAGCACTGAAGGGTTATAGCAAAGGACAAAGTGATCTTGTTAAAACCAACGGTCTGAGAGTGAAGAGCCCTTCAGATTCAAAGCACCTTCCGATCTCATCAACAGCCTTAGGACTGTGACTGTTTTCCAATATAAATATTGGACAACAGACCAAGAAGGAGAAAGGTTACAAGCTTCCCCAGGACAGAGAAGAAATCATCTCAGCTCCCCTTAACTTCAGAGCCTCCAGGGGGATGACTTTGCTTCTGTGGAACTCGAAGAACTGTGTATCTCAGACCAGTGTGATCATGTAAAACACCCCACAGATCTCATGAGGAGACTCAAATCCCTCAGTAACTAAGAATAAGGGCAAGCCATCAAAATGGCCTAAGTTCTGTATACCTCTCCTCCATGGCCTAAGTCTAGGTGAGCTTGAAGAAAGAAGTAAAAACAAAAGCAAATCAACTACAAACTTTAAGTGGAGCTCAAACCTCCTGCTCCTTCAGAACGCCCAGCAAGTGTGAGCTTTAACGCAGCTGTGCCCTCCAGTCATCGCAAATTCTTCTCCTTAGAACTGATAGGCAAGCCGGGCGGTGGTGGCGCACGCCTTTAATCCCAGCACTCGGGAGGCAGAGGCAGGCGGATCTCTGT
>NW_004949105.1:8181508-8182861 GCF_000317375.1 Microtus ochrogaster | reverse complement strand
CCACAGAGAAACCCTGTCTCGAAAAACCAAAAAAAAAAGAACTGATAGGCATATAGTCCTGCAATTTTAAGTTTGCAGTTTCTCCTCTCTTATTTACAGAGCCGCAATGCAGACACAGCCTTAGTTAAAGCCACGCTATTCGCATTATGAAGAAATGCTACTTCACCGAATACCCAAATATTAGTTCTAAGCCAAAGCACAGTCTTTTTGGGAAATGGATTCCATGTCAGAAATACAGTTCACCACATCATAATTACTGCATCCAGGCTTAGAAGCGTTATCGCTAAACATATAGTTTGAGATACTCAGCTATTTTTTTCAGAGTAAAATTAAATCCAGAATAATTAGTTCTCATATCAAGCGCTCAACTTGAGTAAATCTAGCCAGAGATGTGTTTAGCACAGAAGCCTGCAGCTAATGGTACTTAATGTGCTGTAATTTCATTGCGGCTTGCTTTCTATAAAATCACAGCAGCCACAAAACAAAACCCACATGTCTTGAATTAACTGTAATTAACTTTGAGATGCTACATGGGCCCTCACAGGAAGAGTTATTTGAAAATACCTTGCTCCTTTTACATGAAGAAACAGTTACAATTCAGCCATACAGACCTGTATTTACTGAATAACTGCCTAAGGAATAAAATAAATTCATGAGTTTTAGAGTCCTTTGTATCAACTACAATTAAGAGGTACAGAGAAACACATGGGTCAAATAATGCCAATTTAGTACTAAAACATGTCGGCTATGGGTATATTCTTACTACCCGTATGTATCATCAAATAAATGTACAGAACTTAATAGCAGAGTGGGTGATTTTTCTAGTCAGTGAACAGTAATCTAGAAGGAGAAGATAATCAGCACATATGGAATCCCAAATCTATCAGAATCTATCATTCTGCTAGAAGTAATGAGATGGTTGATGTGTGCAGCATGAAAATAGCGTGGTACAGTGCAACCATCTAAATTATGAAAATTTATTCTACACAAACTTTCTAATTCTCTAGAATTAAGAGGGTTGGCTGACACGTGCTTTTAGCTAAGTGGCCTCAAAAATGCTCAAATATTCTGTGTAGGACATCCAAACCAAATGTACCATTTGAGTTCAAAAAATCATCTTCAGGAAATTGGTATCTGTGGTATTTTAATGTGTTCTATACTTCTGGTCCAACAAATACTTGATTTGAAATTAATCTAACCATAAAGGAGAATAGACATGTTAACTATCAAAAATAAATAAAAAACAGCAATTTTGTTCAGGCTTTTCCACCAAAATAAACAAAATTATGTACCAGAGGTAAAATAGGAACAATAAAATTTTTACAAAGTCAAAAATTCTAGCTTGTTTTAAGC
>NW_004949105.1:8169686-8180193 GCF_000317375.1 Microtus ochrogaster | reverse complement strand
AGAGGAGCAGGCACCCGTAGAGTTTACATACACAGGCATACATATGTGTATGTATATGTCCATGGATTCCAGACACACAACTGTACTAGCTCATTCTAATCCCAGAGATACCACTGGTAGAAACAGAATTATCTCTAAATTTAGATAGAAGGGCAGGATTTGTAACAGGTCACGTAACCATGGGTAGAAGACTCTGTCAGGGTAAAAAGGGACAGGAGATGCTCATTCTGATCCTTCTGGCAATGTCTGAAAGCCCTTTTGCAAACTCAGTGAATAATATAATGCGCTTTCCTCTTCAATGATATATCAAGCGCCAGCCTTCCCTGACAGCAGTGTGTTTAGTAATCCAGGTTGCTCCATGATCTTACTTGTTCTCCCTTTAGCTTCACAAAATTCCTGTGTTGGCACTGAGCATGCCCATGCCATTGGGACTGATTGATCAGCCTATTGAAACCCTGAACTTGTAGAGAGGAATTTTGGCTGTTTCATTATGCATGCATATGATTTATGATAAGAAATAATTTAGTTAATTAAAACGATAGCCTTTGATGATGTTTGGAGAACCCAAATGTGTATTTTGTTTGGCCTTTTGCTGATAAATGTGATAAAAAAAATGGTTTTTGGTCAGGAAATGTCCTAATCTCATAAACAACAGACAATCCCATACAATGTTGGATGTTCAATCACATCGGTCACCCACGTCCAGGATCCAAGGTCCTTCTCGTTACAGTATTGGAGAACTGCCCCCATTTTCCCATAAGTCCAGATGGCTGTGATGTTAGGTTCTTCTCACCAGTGCTCCACTTGTTCGTGAGTCTCTATCCCATATTCAAGTCCCAATACCTGCCTAGCCCTGCAGTAGGTAGAGAGAAGGCTGAGGAAGCATATTGAGTCCTTCCTACCGAGGTCATGAATGTGAGGGTAAAGACACACACGGTTTAGGAAAGAACATCTGGAAAGAGATGGTGTCTGCTGAGACTGCCTAGAGCTACAGTAATTTGGAGAGACTGGAAGGCTGCAGGTCCAGGGCCTAATTACTTTACCTTGGGCTAGTTCTAGCCTTCGGAAACAAGCCACTCCTTGGCCATCTCTGTGTCAGAACTATCATCCTGGTAAATAAAAACAAAAATAAATAAACAAAAGACCATCTTTAACCTATTAAATTAGCAGACCAGTGGCTGCCGCCAGCCCCAGAGCTGAGGATGCGATCAGATGGCTTGTGGGGGCTGCAGAAAGCATCGCCTCTTACCGTGACCATCGCTCTGATGTACCCACCCAGGCAAAAATCAAACTTGCTTCGATTTTCGATTTTCTTTGTTCTGTAAACTACCCTGGTCACTCAAAATGGCTCCAGAAAAACTGCCTTTTGTCCTCTTTGAGATGACAGCTGTGGCATTTTGTTGTTGTTGTTTTGTCTTTTTCCATCAAGAGTTTCATGTTATGCCTTTAGGAAAAATATGTTGCCTGAAGTGAAGTGGTCCACCCCCCTCCCCCAACACACTTTGCACTCATTTATCGTTTTCCTCAGAATCCCGTGAACTCCTGCTTGAGCATGGGTGTTCAGTGTCCTCTGCAGAGACTGAGGAAACGTCCAAATGCTGTCTGGATTGATCACTTTGCTCATGTCATCTGTCTTGAAGCAGACATTGAACACTAATCGATTACTGGCCTTTTAGTCTTTGAGCTTGTTCCCATGAATCTCTCCTCTCCCCTCTGCATGTCTGTAAACTGAAGAACACTTTCTTAAAGGAAAACGGGACATTCGTTCAATAGGGTCACTCCAGAATCATGGTGTTCTCTTGTTTTGACATGTCACTTTTCAAATAAATTATTTCAAATAAAGTTCATATTTATCTCTAAGTCTCCCCTGGGAGTGAGTAGGAGTTACAAAAGGATCAAAATCTACTCAGACCTCTTTGTTTATTACAAGATAAGAAAACATTAAATATAAATATATATCATGCTGATATAGAATAATAAATTCCTTGTTTAAAGTGTGCAATGAGGCAATGGTTATATAATGGAGCATTAAAATTCCCCAACAGGCCTATATTGCCTCTAGAGATGGGCTGAAAGAAAATGTATTTTCAATCTGAGATAACTAAACAGAAACTTTCACGCTACATTTAGCGAGAGTTCAAAATTAAATCCTGTGATACATACATTATTTTTTCCTTTTTTTACGTCCATTATTTTGTTAACAGATAACACATACTCGCAGAACCCAAGCATCTAAGTGTGACCATGTTGTCCATCAGTCTCATCTTGTCACTCCCAATATGGCCTACTGCTTTGTACAACGCCCCCCCCCCAATTTCCTAAACTAAGAAATACACAGGAATAGAATGTGTGCGTAATAAATGTATTGTGCAGTAATTCCTCAGTCCCAAGACATAGCTCTAGTCTTTAGTTAATGCTTCGGGAAGGCAATTTCCTGGCAAATAAATGTATAACAAAATGTATTGAAATTACAATATGGTTTCTTTCTTTACAAGAGATAAATCAGTGATTTCAAGTGTTATCCCGAAGGGTAGGGGCTCTGAGTTCAGGATGCCACATGCACCAAGTACATCCACTCCTTGGACCACTTTCTCATAAGCACATCTCACTGACACCTGCTACAGGCATGACCAGGACACATCGTGGTTTCTGAGTTCAGCCCAGCCTCATGTAAGGACATCCTAGGCACTATAACGGTTCATACAGATTCTTCCCACCTGTGAGATCACACCTGACAACAAGGATTGTTAAATCGTAGCTCGGCTTAAAAGTCACATAAGTATTCAGCGCGCTTTATCCTCAGAGTACCAAAAGCATGGCTGAGTTGTGTATTATAATTAGAGATTTAAATGTTTGCATTGGGGGCCTATACGATGGCTCAGCACATAAGCACAGTTGCCTCTAAGGTCAGAAGCGTGAGTGTGATGCTTAGGAGCTGAGTGGTAGAAGAGAGATCCCATCCTTCTAAGTGATCCTCTGCCATCCACACTTGTGCCATGGCACCCACACAGGCACAGAAGCACACACAAATCAACCAATAAATCAATATAATTCTTTAAGGTGGGGTTTCTCTGTATAACAGCCCAGGCTGTCCTGGAACTAGCTCTTGTAGACCAGGCTGGCCTTGAACTCACAGGGATTCACCTGCCTCTGCCTCTCAAGTGCTGGGATTAAAGGCATGCAACACCACCGCCTGGCTCGATATAAAAATGTTTTAAAAACCCTGTTTTGCCAGTATTTTTTTCTCCTTTGTACTTAATGTCAAAATATGATATAGAAAAAACAGAACTAATTTCTTTGAAAACATTTGGAGATGTTTTTAAGCAAGTAAACAAATTAAAACTAAATATGCAGTGACCCTTCCTTAATTTGTGAGGCTGGAGGCTTAGTGATAAATACAGATGGTTGAGTCTTCAACAACATTCGAGTTTAGTAAAATGAAAATAAGCCAGGCTTGGTGGGAGAATGGCAACATTTGGGGGGGGGATGGTTAATGTCTAAAGCAGCACTTCTCGACTTACCAATCCTGGAAATGTATCACTTAATCTTTTAGCAGAACCAGCGAGCAATATGAAAGCACCTCACTGTAACTAGTGCACTTCGCTTTATAATAACACCGTCCTTCTTAGTCATCAGACATCCCACCTCCCAGAGTGGACCCACTGTCTGATAGGTTGCCTCTTGGTACCCATCACTATCAGCTTGCATCTTGGTGCCCACCACTCTAGGTACTGGATGCTTTGGAAGCTGAACTGTACATAGAACGTGGCTACATAGTCAGGAAACATGCTTCAGGAACTGAGAGAGCCTCTCAAGATGCTGAACTTGATCTGTGATGAAACCTGGCTCTTTGTTTCTGAAATTAACATCATGATGTACTTTCCGCTGACATTATTTGAAATGTGTTTAAAAATAGTGTAATTTCTTTCTTTAACACCCTAGCTCTATTTTTGTGTCAGCTAAACTTCTCCAGTCAGAATATTCACTAATTTAGGTTTGCTCAATTAATAAGAATGATTTAATAAGCTACACTAACTCATACCCATTTCATCAATACATTAGAACAGCCAATTAGGTTACTCCATGTTGGCTATGAAGAAAGAGCCTGAACAAAGCAGCCTCCATGTGTGACAAATGGCGTGCTTCTCATTGCTGTCACTGCCACCTAGCCAGCCCTGCCTCACTCAGGAAGAACAAGGCAGAACCCCAGGCTGTTTCAAAAGAGCCTCCTCTTCCACAAAGCTATCCCTGAATCCTAGCATCCCGTAGGTTTCTAAGGTTCATTTCCTATGTCCCATGAGGCTGGTAGCCTGAGTGCCTCGGTTTCCCCATCTGCAGGTGGATCTAGTTCAATGGGCAAACCACACAGGCATTCCTGACACCTGCCTGCTCATCTGAGTGGAACCAAGTTGAAGACCTGAGCTTGATGGTGTCAGAGCTGAGACTTCTGGAATACTGGGCTTATCTTATCCTGACGGAGAGCGTCACTGTCAGATTTGCATAGAATGGATACCAGGGTATGCTATGCTTTCTGGTTCTATGAGTAAAGGGTTATAAGGACCTGAGGAGCTGCTACTGCCCAGAGGAGTTAAAGGAGGGCAGAATGGCTAAACAGGACCTGCACAAAGTCCAGCTCCAGCTAAGGTGTGGCTGGCCCAAAGTACCAAAGATCTCAAGCTTTCAAAGCCTGGGAACACGGAAGGGCCCTTCTCACCTGCAAAGTGTAAGCTAAACCCATATGTCACCTGGTGAGCAGCAGCAGGGAGGCCCAGGGAGGCTGTGAGAGAGATCAGACTGAGGTCTGAGGCTGGCAAGGAGTTATCAAAGCCGGTCCTGGCCTACAGTCAACCTGGGTATACTATTTGTGACGGTTTTTGATTCAGAATCAAAAAACAGTCTCTGAGAGGGCTTCCCTGCATGCCCTGGCTGCCGTGCTGCTATGCTGTGTCTTTATGAGCTCTGTCTTTTTCCAGCTGCCACCGAGGCTGGCTGATAAATATTGCCAAGCCTTCAGTGAGGGAAGGGACACGCTTCTGCAGAATGCATAAGCATGCTGGCTCACCTCACTGGGTCAGAGCCTCAGCAGCTGACCAGCAGTGTGCAGAATACTAAGTCAGGGAGACCACAGCAGCCAAGACAGAGGAGGACCCAGCAGTGCTGGCTTCTGGAGAGGCATTAGGAGTTCCCAGTCCTGTGCAGAGTGCTGAAGTACTTTGAGCCTCCATCAGCGGAAAAGCTGCAGCAGAGGGCTTTTCTCTCTCCTAAATAGCCCAGGTAAAGAAAGACAAGGGTGAGCTGTCAAACAATCACTTTAATTGGAGTGATTATTACTACTCCCTAATTATTCCAGCTGTGGAAAACAAGGTAATGTGATCGATCATTTAGCAGACTGCTTAATTGCAGTGATTCACAGTCCCTCACCTGGTGGACGGGGTAGCTTACCGGAGAGTGCAGGTTTCTCGAGACTATAGTTCACAAAGGGTTCTGCGAGGGGAGGGAATGTTGGGTTGTCATGACATAATGCTGGAAGGCTCTCTAGAAACCCACGTCATTGGGTAATAATCATTAACTCTCTCTCCTTATTGAATGACCTCATTCTTTACCCACACAAGATCCATCATATGTCCTTCCTGGGAATAATTGCACTAATTGTCAGTATATGGGAGAGGATTAGAATTTCAAGAAATGGTTAAGAAATTTAGTGAGTGTTTAACTTTACTATTTGACAAATTTATGTGGTTTTACAAGAACGATAATTACAAAATAGATGATCAAATATAAACCTTGCGGTTCCGTATCAATAACTGAAAAATACGCATTTTGAAGGTTGTTTAAATAAAACCAGGTTCCTTAATGTCATTTAAAATAATTTATTTTTAATATTTTAATAATAATATTAATTCAAGTTATTGTTTAACATTTTGCATTTTAGGCCAGCTATTTTAAATGTGAACCTAAGAGCATATTTTATCCACAAAAATAAGGCACAATCTTTCAAACTATCATCTTTGCTTATATGTTAGGCAGAAAAGAACACCACAAATTTCTTGAATTTACAAAGACTATAATAGAACTATTAACCGACAAAAAGAGAGAGGACACAGATGGGCAGTGGCGGGAAAGGCTGTGTTGGACACAGACAGTGGCCAGTGATAATTTTTTTGTTTATGCTTAGGCTCAAACAGATACTGACATTGTTATTTGCATAGGCGTGCGAAGTCTCAGTAAGGAATATTTAGGTAAAACCTTTACTTATCTTTCTTTAATGTTTAAACGCAGGGGCAGAGCACAGAAGGAGTAGCTGTGGTGTCGGACATCGTCTCCCTCTAATTAAGTTCCGTTCACCTGACAATACTTACTAGATTGAAATCGTGAGGAAGAAAGACAGTGACGCAAAGAGGAGGATAAAAAGGAAGAGGTGTGGGGGACATCAATCCCATGGGGGACAAGAAGGAAGTACACTGATCAGTACACGAGCTGAAGCTTGCAGACTGCCTGCCCTCCGAGACCCCGCCATGTTGTGTTATTATTTAGTGAGCTTCACTTGACCTTTCCAAACAGCCAGGATGGATTAGACTTTTAAATATTACGGAAGGTGATACCTGTTCCTAATGCTTTTCAAATGGCGGAGTGTTGGTTTCCTAGCAGGATTATGGTTGTCTTGTGTTTTGCGTGAAGAGCAGAATCTAGTCACCACTATTTGATGCTTGTATGTCCCAGTCAGCACAGGGCACAACAGCATACTCGCTACCACACCCACGGACAAACACAGCCTGTACCAAGCCCACGCCTGACCCTTTCACAGACACCTTGCTCCCAGAAAGAACGGACACCCTGGACAGAGTGTGGAAGGGATGGTGTAGGCTTACAAACAGCTATGTGGAAGAGGTAGACCAGGCTCACCCAGTGTAGCCTGCCCGAAGCCTCTCTCTCTACAGTATCCACAGTAAGCCTGCGGCTTATACCTTCCACTCCAACTGTGAATATTGTATCTCCCTTTCAGTATTCTTGCATTTAGCAAGGCAGCTAACTTCTTGTTAGTATTCATCATACTAAGTAATTTATTTGACAAGTTTTATTGTTTTTAACTGCATTTTTTAGTCTACCAGCTTTTAAAGTAAGATCTTTGTTCTGCCCTTAAGCTTATAATTTATCATTAACTCAGATAGTCTTCAACACTCTCTGAATGAGTCTGGGTATTCTCGCTCCTAACTGGAAATCTAAGGAGCACTCTGGAGTCCCCGTGACCTGGGTACTCTCTCCCCAATGGGAAATCTAAACAGCATGCTGCATTCTCATGACCTGGGTCTGAGGATCTCTCTGTGTGCTAAGTTGCTTCCTCTATGAGGCAGGACCTGGTTGGTACAGACAGAAAGATTCTTAAAGAAAACTGACAGCCAGGAAGGAAGGCTTTGAAGACATGCTCACTCCTGTACCTTGAGGTCGATTTGGGGACAATCTCTACTATCAACATTTACTTTATACACTCTTTCAGTAAGGACATGAAGGAAGGACATTGTCCTGAGCTTGAGACTAAACTCAGTAGAGTTTATAGGACCCAAATCATTTTAACCAATCGTAAACACAATTAAACATTGAGTCTAACTGTATTCTTCCTACTTCACATACTATCCTCACCATCATCAACATAATTACTAGCATCATCATCATCATCAACAGCATCATCATCATATCATCATCAGCAACAGCATCAGAAGCATGACCATCACCAGTAGCATCATCATCAACACAGTTATCATCACCAACATCATCCATCCCTTGTTAAATTAGCTCCTTCCATTTTGACACAAGTTCACCATACTTGAATTCCCTTTTATCCATGAATAATAGGAAATAATTTATATAAACATGAAATGGAAGCCCAACATGTTCTAGTTCTCAACAAAGCTGGGGTGTTTTTCTGTTGTTAGTCATATCAATTATCTATTCACATCGAGATTTATTATAGCTCCAAACATTAGATGCCCTATGCATCCCAACCTAACTTTTATCACAATCATCTCAGTAGACTATTGACCATATAAAATATTAGTAGCAGTATGTTTTAACTTCCAAGTAACAAAAATAAATGAATAGAAAACAAATGTTCAGATTCCTTGGCACAATGAAGAAACAGGCTCATGGAATGGGGACAAAGTGACTCCAATATCTGGCCAGGTCCCCCTTCAGAACTGACCCCTGGGCACACGTCGCTTCTTTGTCCCGATGATAACCAACAGTGGCATAGCTTCTGGCTTTCCTGTGGTTCCCTCTCTACAGAATGGATGGTGGTTATTCCTCCTTTTATCATTTAAATTTCTCAGAGACATGGTCCTTTCAGGAAAGAAAACATATTTTGTTGTACAGAACACTTGGGCACAAAAGATTCAAATGTTTTTCCTAGGGAACAGAATCCTCAGATCCTAAGCCCCATTTCAATATGCTTTCTACATACCATTCTCTGTAACAATATGCAAACAGCAAGCAAATGACAGAAACACATATGCTTGCAGGACAGAACAGAGACGCCACAGTGACTCTCATTATCTTTAGTCTAAAAGGAACTCAGGGAGGATAAAAAATGCCTACTCCGATTTATTCTAAAAATAGTGTGTACTGAGCCTGGCCGTTGTGCACTTCCATGACTGTGAACGATGTTATTGTCACAGTGGGCATTCACTCTGGGATGCCTTGGCCATTCACAGAGACTAGGTTGATGAAATAGAATCCTACCACCAACTGTAACTTGGCTCATGTACCCAGATCACACTACTTGGTAATTCTAGAAGTTTCCTTGGAGGGAGGGTACAGCAGTTGAAAGCAAAGATTCAAGAGGAAGAAATTACTCTAAGTATTTCTGAAAATTAGTGATAAATCTATAAAGGAAATATAGGGCCCTTCTCTCTTTAGTTCCATATTCCAACTGGTAAAATTCACCTCCTTATAAGCTATCCCACACTTCCTATCAGAAAACACTAAAATGGTCATGTCATCTACACTGTTAATAGTTTTTCTCTCATAAGTGGTTTTTAAATATAAAGCAAAGAAAACCAGCCTACAAATCACAATCCCAGAGAACTTAGACAACAGTGAGGATACTAAGAGAGACATACATTGATCTAATCTACATGGGAAGTAGAAAAAGACAAGATCTCCTGAGTAAATTGGGAGCATGGGGACTTTGGGGAAAAGTTGAGAAGGAGGAGAGGGGTAGGGAGGGAAGCAGAGAAAAATGTAGAGCTCAGTAAAAATCAATTTAAAAAAAGGAAAAAAATTCTGCTTTCTTTTGGGCTATTTTCACAGTGAGATACAACCAAAGTAGCCCCTGTGCTCTCTCTCTCTCTCTCTCTCTCTCTCTCTCTCTCTCTCTCTCTCTCTCTCTCTTTCTCTTTCTCTTTCAGACTTGTAAGATGGCTTGAGAACAGGACTTTGAAATTTCAGGAGTAGAAAGGTAGTTGTTTTGGTGCCAGCTTTATTTTGCTGGTGCCCAGAAAGTTGACCAACCATCATTTTCAGGGCACTCTGAACAGTGTTGCTGGGAACGATTAGGTTTGTCAAGGGCAATTACCCTCATCATCTGCTATCATCCAATCCATGAAGAGACCGAGTGAAACATGCAGGAAAAAAAGGCCGTGTGCTCTTCTCTTGAGCTTGGACTTGAGCACTGTTGATCTTGAACTTCGAGGCTCAGAAAAGGCTCTACATGAGTGCTTCTGGGTCAATGGACTCACACTGGACCTGAACACTGGTTGCCTTGAACCTCAACATGGGAGCAGTTACAATTTCACTGTCTTCAGAATCACCAGGGAATCCTTCAGGTGTAAGGGTAATGACAGCATGAAGGAAAACACAAGTGTTTCCAAGCACACGACCAGTCTTCATGCTTCTAGAAAATTCTGGGGTCTAACAGAGGCATCAGCTGAAGACGTGATCAAGAGGACAATGATTAATGATAATGATAATGTATATACGTGTGTACATTGTGTATGTATATGTGTATATGTATGTATATGTGTATATTGCTGTGTATATGTGTATGGGTAGATGTGCATGTGTAGGTATATACAAGCATGTAAGTTTGCATTTGTGTACATGTGTATGTGCATGTGTATACGTGTAGATTGTATATGTGTGTATTTATGTTCATATGTATGTACATGTATATATGTGTATGTGTATATGTGTGTGCATGTATATGATGCATATGTATGTGTTCATGGGTATGAACGTCTGTGTATATGAGTATATATGTGTCTATATGGGTATATGTGGAGGTGCGTACACATATGCACATGCATGTACATGTGTATTGTGTTGTGAAGGAGAATTCATGGAAAGAAGCTATGTCTGAAAAGTTGGATTGACTAGTTGGAACCACAGTGATGTGGAGAGATTGGAATGCCACAGCTCCCGAGGCAGAGACAGTGCCTATGCTAGCTTTAGTCCACAGCTCCCGAGGCAGAGACAGTGCCTATGCTAGCTTTAGTCCACAGCTCCAGAGGCAGAG
>NW_004949105.1:8166580-8169276 GCF_000317375.1 Microtus ochrogaster | reverse complement strand
TAGCTTTAGTCCACAGCTCCAGAGGCAGAGACAGTGCCTATGCTAGCTTTAGTCCCCTGAATGGCTTCTCCTTGGCCATCTTGTGTCAGAACTAACATTTGTGCTTAATAGACAGAAACCCTTTGAGATCTAGGAAATTAGAAATTTCCTGGTTTCCATTAACCTGAAGTTAAGAACACCATCAGACAGCATCTGAAGCCCATAGCAAAGGGTCCTCCATGATTTTTAACCACCCCTCGTGAGCACCCATTTTAAACTCCCTTGATTTATGACTCCTTTGTTCTGTAAAAACATAAAAACGTCAAGGAACTGCTTCCACTTTGAAACACGGAATCCACAGTAAGCCCAATCTGTGACCACTGTCATCAAAATTGCTCCAGAATAAATTATTTCCCTTTAATGAGAGCTGTGGTTTGTGTTTTCCTTTCTTTTCCATCCACAGTGTGTACCTGTGTGCACACATATGTATGTTTATGCATGCATATACCTGTGTATGTACATGTATGTGTATATGTATACAAGATAATTACCGTGCAGAGTACTGAGCATGGAAAGAATGTTATTTGTTGGTGGTTTTTTTTTTTGCACAGTAGGTTTAGCCTGATTTTCTAGCACCACTAACATTAAATTTTTGTCAAGCAACAATTCACCTGTTTTAAATTTTTATATTGGTAACTATTTGAGCCATCACACATGTTCTGCATGTTGAATACCCTTGTCTGTACACCATGTCATGATCATTTGGTCCTTAATGCACATTCCTCTGTCTGAAGAGTACAGGTGCAGCTAACTGAGGCCTTGACTCCAGCTCTCTCATCTAGCTGAAATACCACATCACAATTTACTTAGCACCCCCAAACTGCTTTAGCCTGTTGGTCTCTGCAAAGGGATGACTGAAGGGTTCTCATCCCCTTTGACTCGGGTTTTGAACATCTCTTCACTATTTGGGAAGGTTGTGGGATGTTTAAGGGACAAGGCATTTGATGAGTTTAAGGATCGGCTATTTATAACAGATTTCAAAGGGTCCCAGTTTAAGGTACCAATTAGGCTGAACTCTTATCCCGGGGTGATTCCAGCCTGCTTGGATAGGTACCTTTTCCTGGGAACTTCAGTTGTTGGCTCCATTCAGGGGCCTCCAGATCATCATTTAAAGATCTGTAAACTTATGGAGGCCAGAGGACGTTGTTCTTGTTGGGCAAACACAGAAGTGTAGGTACTGAAAGAGCTAGGGAGAAAAGCAGCTCAGTGGGAAAATGGTGATCAGAGCCCGGACTCTGATGTCTTCCCTAGCGGTCCCGGGTGCCGGTGCACGTTCTGCTTTCACCCTGATTTAAATCCAGACAGCTCTGAAGTTGATGCCACAGGAGAGAAGATGTCACTTTAGACTGCAATGTGTGGTCTATCCCTAGGAAGCCCAGCGCCCTTGACCTCTGCTCCTCTTTGCTGGATGTCTTTGATGATCCTGCGGCTAAACAACCCTGAGAAGTTCCAAGGGAATCGAAAGCAAACATTGCCGCTCTGGATGTTGGCAGCAGGGCCAGCTGGCACGTAATTTTGTTAAAAAGCTATTTCCTGCTACAGGAGGGTTTGAAACAACATTTACTTGTATAATTCTAATTTTATTTAGTTTATCTATCCAGGGCCAAATAAAAAGCATAGATTAATTGAGCATGAATATTGTCATGCAGAAAACCATTTTAGGACATGAAAGAATTAAAAGTTGTTTACAAATACTTTATAGTCCTACAAAACTACCTCCCTACGATCTATTTGCTATCTGTCTCATAGTTGATCGGCAGAGCGGTATCGTGCTAACTTCCTCAGTTATGGGAGTTATTCTAACAGAATATTTGAGATAAAAGGTTACAGGTGGCTTGTGAAGATGAAGCTGTAGGGAGAATAGAGGTCTCCAAAGCTATTGAGATGTGAAACACCCCACATTCCGAATCTGAAGGTTTTTCTCTCAAGCTTGACTATATCCCTAGCCAGTGATAGGCCTTTACAGCTCTAAAGTCCAGTGGCTCTAAATTCAGTATCATTAGATTTAGGCTTTAGAAATGCATGCCCACCTACAGAGAATGTGTTCAAGTCTGTGTGTAAGGACATAATGGTTGCTTGAGCTAAAACAGTCATACGTATTTAACCTAAGCAACTGGGTGAGTATAACCCATCGGGTCTCTACCAGGAAACCTGCCTGGACAAAAGCTTGTGTGAGTCCTTCCATTAGGAGGGAAGTACAGGCCTCCTTTCTCAGTTGGTCATTCATGAACTTAAGCATGCATATTATTTTGTGTAGACCTTAAAAAAATATTTTCACAGAGCTTTTACAATGAATATATTAGAAACTTCTATTCGTCTTTTCCAGGAAAACATTTGGACCATAGAAATTTATATTGAAGTAAAAACAAAATTTTCTCAGTCCATCCAGGGCACAAATTAATTGAACATAAATATGTCAGGCAGAAAAATATTTTAGAAAGAATTGAAAATTGTTTATAAATATTCTATAGTATTATAAAAACTATTTTCTAAAATCTCTCCACTCATTATTTGTCCCATATTTGTTCCATCCATCCATCCATCCATCCATTATTCCATAGATCTATCCATCCATCCATCCATCCATCCATCCATTATTCCATAGACCTATCCATCCATCCATCCATCCATCCATCCATCCATCCATCCATCCATCC
>NW_004949105.1:8146653-8166444 GCF_000317375.1 Microtus ochrogaster | reverse complement strand
CCATCCATCCATCCATCCATTATTCCATAGATCTATCCATCCATCCTTCTACATATCTATGTATCAACCCATCCATCCATCCATCCATTATTCCATAGATCTATCCATCCATCCATCCTTCTACATATCTATGCATCTACCCATCCATCCATCCATCCATCCATCCTTCTACAGATCTATGTATCTACCCATCCATCCATCCATCCATCCATCCATCCATTATTCCATAGATCTATCCATCCATCCATCCTTCTACATATCTATGTATCTATCCATCCATCCATCCATCCATCCATCCATCCATCCTTCTACAGATCTATGTATCTACCCATCCATCCATCCATCCATCCATCCATCCATCCATAGACCCATCCATCCATCCATCCATAGACCTATCTATCCATCCATCCATCCACCCTTCTATAGATCTATCTATCCATCCATCTAGTTAGCTAGCTATTTATCTATTATTTATCTATCCATCTGTATATCTTATATATCTATCATAATGTAAGCAGGTATGTTATATACACACATATTACATATATGCATATATATTATATACAAAGATACAGATGTAGATTTAAAAGCAATTCTCTTTCCAGATGAAGGATGCAGGCCACTCATGGAGTGACTTGTCATTTACCCTGGCATAGCCACAGTTTTCATGGTGGAGTGCTTGCTTGAGGAGAACTGCCAACAGAGAAGGAACAACTCCCCACTACATGAAGCCCATAATGTATTCTTGCTTGCCTAATGTCAAAAGTTGTTATAAACACATTCAGCCACAGCGGCAGAGAGGGTTTTATAACAGGCATTTCAAGTACATATTCACAATGTTATAAGCAAAGCAGGCTTGGAGGAAAGCATTAATGAAGCATTCAGTCAGGAATGGGAGTACACTTCCAACATTCCCCTCATGCTAAAGGCTTCCCAATAGGAAACACACATACAAGCAGCCACCATAACAGACACTGGAGTGAGGTCATCTGTAACTCAGAAGAACCTCTGCACTTCGATGACCATCATGGTAGCAACTTCAGAAAAGCCATAGCTCTACAGCATTAGCAGAGGGTGGAGGAAGCACACATCTCTGGAGAGGAGCCACAGGCAGAGAATGAATGCAGAACATGACAGAGAGCTGTCAAGATACGAAACAGAGAAGGTGAGAATGTGCCAGGCCACCCACCCCAGCAGCTGCTCATTAAACTCACTAAGGCTCAGTACTGCACTGGGTACTGGATTAAGGCTCAGAAGTCTTGGAAGCTTTCCCAAGCTTAAGGTTTTGTTCTGGTTTCGTTTTTTAAGATCTATTTTCAACTATATGTGCATATGTAAGTCTGTGTGAGGGTATGTGAACATGCTTCCATGCATCTCTAGGGACCAGAAGAGTGCATTAGGTCCCCTGGAGCTGGGAGTTACTGCCAGTTATGAGCCTTCTTCCCACGTGGGTGCTGGGAGCCGAGCTTAGATCCTCTGCAAGTGCTCCGAACCATGTTGTCATTTCTCCAGCCCTGCCTATTCCCAGTAGCTTAGTATTTATTGTAATTATCCTGATGTGCAATAATCCTAACAAGACCTTTTGCCTATTTTCTGCCATATTCGATTAATTTTGCATTGTTTTTATTTCAATGTTGAAGATCTAACTCTGGCCTCGGTTGATATAATAAGAGCAGTAAGCTCCCTACCTGCCTCACACCTCCTAGTTTCGGAAATCACCATTATGAAAATGTAGAAATCCGTGGAGGCAGAGGGGTGTGTCATCTGCTGGTGTGCCCAGCTCTCGTGGGTGAAGACCCCAGTGGCAGGGCAGGCAGGGCTGGGGACAGCTGCCGTGTGGCCCTGCTGCCCAAACACAGTACTTGCAAAATCCTCACTTTCAAATAAATACTATAGAGATTTGGACTACAGGTTTACAACAGGCTTTGTTTTAGTCTTTTTAAATTTTTTCTTTATCTGGTTATAAGATTGTTGTCGAGAGTTTTAGGTCTTGGGGAACCCGATAACTCTTCTAACCTCATGGGCTCCTGCATGTATGTGGTGCATAGACATACACTCAGGTACACACAAATACACACAAAATTAAATGTATAAATGTTTAAGTTGTTGTTGCTAAGACATATGAATGAAAAATACTTTAAAATCTGTAATATGGGAAATAAAAACTATTTCAGCAGCTTAATGTGTAGTCTTCCATATAGTTACATATTTTAAATTATTTATAAATAATCTAATATTCACAAAAATATAAAAATAAGCTATTACACAGTATATGCATTTGCAGTATACATAGTAATAGGTTCACAACTCATATCTGTTTTGCCATTCTTATCAAAATATATTAGACATATTCTCATTGATAATAAAATTTCAATTGAAGAATGTATGGCAATCAGTCAATATTAATATTAAAATTACCTTTGAATGTGTATGTATACATGTAATGAATTACATAGATGTTAAATTAATGCACAAGATAAACTTGATTATCTGCTTAGGACTAAACCAAACTTTCCATGTCTTTGCTAACTTTTGTTGTCAATGCTATCTTGAGACCCAGTCTCACTAAATAACTTGACTGGTCAATATATACCTTGACTCACTCTGTAGACCAGGCTGACCTCCAGCTCATAGAGATCTACCTACCTCTCCCTCCTGAGTGCTGGGATTAAAAGAGCATGCCACCAATCCTAGCTCTTTGCTGACTTTTTAATTTGAGGCAATTATGGATATACAGATGTTTGCAAAGAACTATACAGCTAAATCATGTGCAAGATACTTTGTATAAGGAAGGGAAGGCATCATAGCCATGAGGCTGTCATGCCAATGGCCTGTCACACTGTGTCAGGATCAAGATTACACACTCTTTTCTGAGTCCAACTGTGACTGCATGAGGCCATCTATGCTTCTAAGAGATGTTAGTGCATGTGTAGATTAGTGTGACCAGAAACACAATAAAAGTTCCCCAAAACAATAGCTCCATCATTTGTTCATAGTGCCACAGCTATTCCAACCCCCCAGTCCACACCCCTGTCAGTCAGACACTGTCCACACTCCTGTCAATCAGACGCTGACCTGGTTTCCACCTGCCTGGCTGTGTCAAGGCTGGGATTTCTTTCTATTCTGTGATTCCTTGAGAGTTATCAGCCAGATGCAGGGGAAGAAGATGAGAATGCTGCACTGAGTAAGGTACCAAGCCATGTGGCTAAACATAGATAAGAATTATGGGTTAATTTAAGTTGTAAGAGTTAATTACGGGAGGCAGAGGCAGGTGGATCTCTGTGAGTTCGAGACCAGCCTGGTCTACAGAGCTAGTTCCAGGACAGGCTCCAAAGCCACAGAGAAACCCTGTCTCGAAAAACCAAAGAAAAAAAGAGTTAATTAATAATAAGCCTGAGCCAAGAGGCCAAACAGTTTATAATTAATATAAGCCTCTATGTGTTACTTTGAGACTGAATGGCTGCTGGACCAGGTGGGACAGAAACTTCATCCTACAAATGGCACCCAAATGTTTGGCAAGAATTTCCAAATAAAGCCTGAAAAAGCTTTTTAAAAAATCAGGAATCTAGACAGACAAGAACAGAGTCAAGCACAGCTTTTTGGCGACCATCTTTTTTCTGGTGGGCTCTGTTTGCTCGATGCAAGCAAGCAGAGGCATGGCTACTTTAAGAGAGACTTCCTGACTCAGCATTAGTGGCAAAAGCCTAGCAGCTCTTTTAATGGTTCTGCTACCAAACACTTAAATAGTCCTTATGAGCAACCAACATCATGCTTCTTGATTGTGGAATGGACCTAGAAACTCCACAGAGTTGTGGCAATAAATCTGGCTCCTGCCAGTACCTCCAACATGAAGCTAGACTCTCAGGAAGCTGAGGAATGGGACAGAGCAGCCACCAAAGTCTCAGCTTTAATCCTAGCCATGCTGCTTAGCATATTAAAGACTCTGTGCTCTGAAAAAGATAGATGTATACAGTAAAGACAGATTCAGATGGGAAAAGATCTTCTGCATACAGACATTGCTGGTGAACAGAACCTATATGTATGTGTCCTCTGCTCCCCTAAGCATTGATACTGAGCTTCTAAAAACCACTGTTGTCTTCTGAATTCTTGGGGTGAGGGAAGTATGCTTTGTCCTAACAGACACCTTGCCTCAGAGTTTATGCTCAAATGGTGACCAGCAGAAGGCAGGGGATTGATGGTGGCTGCTTCAAGAACCAATATCAGAACAGGAAGTGAGGATTTTTATCTCATCCTTCACGTGGAGAGGAATTAATCTCCTTGTGTCAGTGACCTAATGAATCACTCCTGGGTGATGGAAACTGACTAAGATCTGAGGAACTTTGGGTTGTTGAGCATGCTGAGGTGTGGGAAGGGCAGGAGATATAGGAGCATGCCCCAGGCCTCCTCACTTGCATTTAGTCAGTTCTGAGGATTACCTTCTGGTTTATTTGTTGTTAAATAAACTAATACTAAGGAGATCTCCAAGTTTCTTCACCTGTCCAAAAAGTAACAAAAGCTTAGGCAGAGATATGAAGATGCTAACTCCATCAGTCAAAGAATAAGCAGGAGCCTTGCAGCTTTTGTGTGCAACGGTGTTAGTCATATGACCTTCATGAGTGGGGTACAGCAGGTGGTAACTACTTTTGTAAAATCTAAGATGTTCCCAAAGCTTTTGTTTGGCAGATGACAACTCTCAATGCTTCTCGGGGAACTTTGCATCTCAGCATCAATATAGGTAGCGTTTCCCATTCATGAGAGAATAAAGCAAGCACAAAACTATCATTTTCATTAGAATGACAATGCATGAATCATTGAACAGAAATATCTTGCAAACCTGCTTTCAAATGGTAGGATTGAAAACCGTAATAACGGGAAGCAGGTCCCTGGGAGTGGTTGGTATTTCTGCGTGCTTTGGGAAAAGGCGAAGGCTCCACTTTCACTGCTCTGTTTTCTTCCTTTTCTGAAGGACCTTTGTGCAACCAACAAAGGGAAAGAGAAAGACTCTCTCCAGGGGCAAAGCAGGGGCATGCTTAATGCACATGATCAAATATTTGTCTCCCCTGTCCTGACTCGTGCTCCCGTAAAGGAACCTCTTGGCACCCACACTTCAAGGAATGACCCTCTCTCTGCAACATTGGGAGTTCAGTTTGTCAGGCCAAGGACAGTCTGGCTGATGCTGTGAATAAGGTAGCAACTCTCCCTCCATTCTGATCCAGGATTCTTGTGATTTTTACAAGTAGTCATGAAGCCATGGTTGACAGCCACACCAGCTTCCAAGTCAGGCAGACCCTCGGGCTCTTCAAGGTTCCTGACAAACATATGACTATTAGCCCTACTTTGAGCAAACTAATTAGCCAACAGACTCTTCATTTATGGCAGATAAATGTCCCTAAAGAATGGTAATTCATATAATGGCACACCCATGTCTGGGAGCCAAATTTGTCATTCAGTTTAATTTTAATTTTTTCTATTTTTAAAAAATTGTTCAGATAAATACTTTTCTTCTAAAATGTATGTCAAATCATGTCACTCCCTCAAAACATACAGGTGACAATGTCTGCATCCCACGCAGATCAAGCTTCAGAGTGTTCCCCGTCACCTACAGGTGCCCTTGGGACCCAATCCTGGCATCAGCAGGAGCCACATTACCTCTGTGAGCTCTGCATAAATCCTAGACACACCGCTCTTCTTCCTCAGCCGCCAATACCTGCTTCCCTTGCCCCCAGTGCCTGGACCTCGGCTCCATCCTGGCCTCTGCCGCCACTCTAGCCCTTAAAACCACAGAAGGAATTGCTTGGATCTTCTCTTGAAGCAGAATTGCTTTGTGTGGAAAGAAGTGTTTTCCTGACCTACTTCCATTTTTAATCTTGTGGGTTTTTTTTTTTTACCTCACTTGGTACATTTTGGTGTATACATTTCTTATGTTGTGACCCAAATTTGACTTTCCTCATAGTTCTTACAGGGCAGTCACTGACTGACCAGGAGAACCAGAACACTCAGCCCTTAGAACATCACTGGTAACAATAAAGCAGTCCTGGCTAAAGTGGGGCCTTGCTAATCAGTACCTCAGCTCCTGTCCTGGGAGCTCGTCAGATGTCCTCATACAAGCTGGTTGTCAGGGTGTAGGTAGTCACTTCCACTTTAGGGTAAAGATTCACCCTCATGGATTACTGTCCTCCTGCCCCGGAATGCTCTGCTCTTCAGGGAAGCCGAAGTGACATAGAGCAAAGGTGTAGGATAGTGTTGTATCTTTGGATCTGATGTAAAATGAAGGCCGAGATGCCAGGCTTCCACCCATCTGTCAGGTCAGTGCTTTTTAGCGAAGTCAGCTTATAGGTGTTTGTGCCATGGGGACAGCAAACCCTGAAGATAGAAACTGAGGCCAGAGGGCACCCAGAACCCAGTCTAAGTGTTGTTCATGGCATTGCTTTGCAGATTCACAACAGGAAGAAGTAACTTCCTGTTCTGGGTGAGCCAGGGTCAGCGGGGGTTTCTAGTTTCTGCTCCCATCAGGACTGATCCTGAAGGCCATGGCCCATTGTTTTCCGTGACTCCTCACTGCACCGTCTCCTTCGGTAATTTATCCTTGCCTGACCAGATTGTGCAGCTGGCTGTTGTCCCTTTGCACCACACTGGAGCTAGAGTTGCAGCTCTCCAGTTCCAGAGTCCATCTGGATGACGGGTCTACTCCCAGCACTCAAGAGCAGTCAATCAAAGAGTGCTGCAGGTGCTGATAGAAGCGTCTCACTAGCTACCAAGATCATCGCTACTGCATGGAGATCAAGCTTCACTCCGGCATGCGGAGCTGGGCTCACAGACAGAACTAGTGTCTTCTCCCTAGCATTTCAAAGTCCTGTCCTCATAAAAGGCTCAACGGACCCCTTTATTAGCCAGTGCTCCATTTCATTCTACAGTTTCTGGAAGGATCTTTTGATTTTTCAATCTGCATATCTGTGAGTGGCCTTTCTTTGGGAGGATGTCATCTTTGAATTACAAATGGAAATTTGCCCTCCAAGGAAGACGAAGGCTTAGAAAAAAGTACTCAAATCTAGGTTAGGAACCTAAGAGCCTCTGAGAGGCCCCTAAGGACTCAGTAGGCAGGTGACCAGTTATCATCTTATACTTCAAGTGTCTTGAAGTACAGCTTTATGAACCCACCTTCCCTGGTGAACTCCAGGAAGTACAGCCTCCAGCTTCTCTTGAGATCCAGGCAGGGGGTTGACGTTTTCCATTGTTTTATTTCTAAGATAACAATTGAGACTCTTAGGAACAAGGTCAAGGGGAAAGTACTTTCTACTAGTAATCGAAAAATCGAGAGAGTGATGTAGACTCTGATGAGACATCTTATAATTAATAGAGGCTCATAAAAGAGGATCATGAATGTTTCAGATCATCATAGGTCTAGGGGAAATGGAATAAGATCTTAGTCTCTAAGGGCTGTGCCTCTGAGTGCATCCACTTTATACTTGAGGAGGCAGAAGTGGAAAAGATAGAATGAGTGAACCGGACGTGACGTATCAGGGAGACCTGAGAGCAAACTCATCTCGGGGTGCCTTCCACTCTCCACAGACTCTTCACATGAGGGGTCTTCAATGGAAGGTTGGAACAGCTTCCCTAGTGCTTGCCTGGTTCTTTTTAGACCTTTATGAACAAAACTGACCGCAAAATGTTACACACAATTATACTATAACTGAAACTGAAACCAGTCCAGGGTTTAAGCCTCACTGGTTTGTGGTTTAGGAGATGTGTTTTCACCTGCTGGGGATGCTTGTTTCTTCTTCCACACTGCTGCTCCCGCTATGTTTTCCCCCTGAATACAATGGTTAACTATTACTTTTGGCAATCGATTAGCTTATGGGAGGAATAACGAACAGATCAGATTTTGGTGTATGACCCAAATCATATTTTTCCTACCTGTAACACAAATTTTGAACTTCTATTTCTAGACCAAGATTGATGTAAATCATAGCCTAAGTAAATGGAAAATGCATGAATGTGTATTTGAAAAGCAGTGTGTGTGTGTGTGTGTGTGTGTGTGCTTTCACATGCATATGTATACACATGAGTGTGAATACATATTTAGTATCAAACACTTGATCAAATGTGGGGATATAATAAAACAGCGATAGAACCAATCTTGTACAAGAAAGGAGAGACCCAGCACCAGACACGGTTCTGGGCAGTCACAGGAGATAGAGCAGAATCTCTTGGCAAGATTTTTGTCATACAGCAGGGAGCTTAATGGAACCATGCCACACAGTGAGCCATCTGCATGTCTGCGCTGCTCCTGGTAGATGCTTGGCTCCCTCCACACTCCTGCGCTGATTGGCACAAGACTCTTTGGCAGATTCACAGAGGGCAGATGAGGTTTCCATGTGTCCCTGGTACCATACCATGCTGTTGTTTCCACTCAGGGAGGCCAGTCACAGCTAAAGAACTGCCCTTAAGAGTCTTCATGCTATGGGGTGCCTCTTACCCAGGGAGACACAACTTCTTAACCTGACGGGACCGAAGGAGTACTTTTGGAAGTATTCAAACTTCAGGGAACAGTGAGTGATGTCTTATGGGATTGCCCAACTTGTACGAGAGAAAATGGGTGGTTATTTTTTTATTTTTTTTGAAAATGGGTGGTTTTATCATATATCCAAAGCAACCTGTGTCATTAAGTGTCACTCTATCTGGTGTCTGTGGCCTCTCTCTCTCTTTACCCCACATCTTTCTCTTTTCTCATCTTTTTCCCCAACTTCTACTTGAGAGAAAGGTTTTACACACCTCAATGCCAAGAAGAAAATAATCTATCTAATATCTTTCTGTCTTCCATGTGGAAGGACCAAACAACAGACCTAACTACAAATCAAGATCCTATGTTAAACTCTGAAAGATATGTGGTCCCTGAAATGTTCACAAACAAGACATGGCTTTAAGAAGAAAAAAGTTCAGATATGTACCAGGTCCTATGAATTCTCCAATACACAATCCTCCCTTGCATTTTTAAAAGGATCAAACACACACACACACCCCACATGTATTAATCAATGACATTCACTAATAAAAATGCCAGTAAAATAACCACTTGCTATGTCAAGATAAATATACACAAAGTAAAGAAGAAAATTATATAGGTCTAACATTATTTAAGAGGTCCGATGGCAGCTGTATTTTGGAGTATCAAATCGTCTAAGGCCTCCACTTACAAACCAGGTACTTATACATAGATAATTGAAAGTATTTAACACTGGGCAGTTTCAAGAAATGATATTTTTTCTCCTAGCCTTAGGTTTGAATCCCTGCATTTCTCATCATTTAATCCTGCACTTTAACATCCTGAGTTAAACGTAAAGGAAGCACTGATGAATATGTCAAATAGAAACAACAGGTAGAAGAGCCTCTAAGTCATTGCCTCCTAGAACGTTACATGATGCTTTTTGGTTACCACAGTATTAGACAATATTAAACCACGGCATCTGCTAACTGTCATGTTATTGAGCTGTTTGTGCTCTTCACTTGTGGTAGTGAACTGGTCCATTCGGGCAACAGCAGGTATCTGCTCAGTTCACCGCACCTTAGGGTGTCTGCAAGCACATTGCTCCTGACTTGGCCCTGTGCATTATTTTGGAGATCCTTCCTTCCATTTCATCTTAAGACTGTGGTGAAAGGATTACTATTTAACTTTAGGTCACCAGTTCTTAAGGAGCTACTTTCCCATTTCCTGCTGATTTTAAAAATAATTAAAAATAATTTATCCCCACTATGCCTTATATGGGACAGATAATTTCCATTGATGAGGATATTAAAATAGAAGTAGGCACTGATAAGACCATGAACCAAATTTATTCATACTTCCAAAACTTAACTCTATTAAGGCACACTCTCCTTCGGACAAAATAGGTAAATCTTATCCATCCTTAAGTCCCAAATGTAACTTCCATTGAAAAGATTCTTAATAATCAAATCTTAATAAAGAATTCTTTTTGTTGCCACCTGAAAATAGGTACAAATAAACTTTGAAAGCTACTGAAAGTCCTTTCACTGGATGGACAGACAGACTGACCAGCATCGGTAGAGCAAAGTGAGCAAATACGAAATGCTCTGATCTGAAAACCCACACGCCCGACAAGAGGAATGAACCCTTCATTAATCTTATAATACATGTGGGGCTTACTTCTAAGTCAAAATTTTATCTCAGGAGCAAGCAAATGAGAGTTGACTTCCTCAAGCTTTCATAGAACTGTAGGACAAGGCCTCAGCCTTTGGTCAACAGAATTATTGGATGAGGTTCCAGAGCTGATGCTGTAGCCCCACATCTCTCCATTGAAGCCCAGCCTCTGCACAGTGGCTTCACTCTGGGAAATTACCAGCCACTTATCATCACCTGCTTCCTGCTTGCAGGGGACTCATAACCCAGCTGACAGCCTCTGCCATCTGTTCTTGGATAATAATCAAGGGGAATAAATACCCAGGAACAACAAAGCGTCCCTTCTGGAGTTTTTTTTTTTTTCTGACATTACCACATACTGACCTCATAAACACTCTGTATGCTATTTGATTAATTTAATCACTGACTTCACAAAATCCACTCTGCTGGGGACAATGTCAATCCTCGGAAATCTCAGGCAAACCACGTATTCCATTAGTTTTGTGCATGCATTTAGCGCTACAATTTTTGTCTATGATGAACGTGAGATTCAAACGGTACTCTCAAGATCTAATGCAGAGAGCTGAAGATCTGCAGGGACACGAGCACCTCAGCAGGGGACAAGGACAAGTGAATCTCCAATCACTGCATACCTTCTGAAAAGCAAGGTCCATGTATCTGGAGAAAGGTGAAGAGGAATGCCAGTCACCCATGATCCAGACATTCTAGAAAGTTCTTTGGCCTGAAGTTCTATCACTTACATTGTAGAAATTTAGGTCTATTTTCTTCTTTAAAGAGTGTGATCAGTTATCATCTTATCATCTTCAAAGGCTGGTAAAGATATGGAACATTGTGAAGTTCAAAGGCTGGCTTACACCACCAGCAACCACAGATGTCCAACAGGCACGCACAGGGACTCCAGTTCTCTGTGGCTCCAAACAGAGAGAGTGGGAGACCCTCTCTCTCGTACAACATTATCGTCTTCATGTTTCTTTGCACTTACTTTTATTACATTTAAATACATTACAGTTAAATAAATTACATTTAGGTAGGCTATTGTATTTATCTATTTATGGTAAGGAGTCCATCCACAGGTTGTAACCAGAGATACCGTGACTTGGGGATCTTTTTAGTCTCGCTAAGCCCGGGTTTATACACTAGACTCAAAGCCTGCATGATCACCAAATGGAAGGGACACTCCTCAAGGTACTTTCTCATCATTCCAGGCTTCTAGCACCCACACCCGACTCTTCTAACATTCGCAGCGAATGACAGCGGGGTCTACACTCCTCATTCAGAGAAAAACGGGGCTTGGAATTATGAGTAGATAAATAAGACGTCACTGTGGAAAGAGAATTGAAGTTCTTTACATTTGCTAAGGTTAATGTTGTGCAAATGCGCTTCAGGAAATCTATAGGTTAGAGACAGGTTGTAGAAGTCTCCTGGAACTCTCCACTTGAAAAAAAAACCACAAAGTGGTTTTTAAGGTGCATTTTTAATTATGTGTGTATGTAGGGAAATTACATGAACATAGATCCAGCTGTGCACAGAGACAAGAAGAGGCTATCAGTTCCCTAGAGATATTAGTGAGCTACCCACCATGGGTGCTGGGAACAAACTTTTGTCTTCTGCAAGAGCAGCACATGTTCTAACCACCGGGTCATCTTTCTAGATGCAGGAAAAAGTCTTAAACTTAGTTCCAACTGTTGCTCCTGAATACAACCATCTTTGCATGGAGATAGCCCCTGGTCCATCTTTGGCTATAAAATCCAGATGCTCAGGTATGTTGTAAAAGATGGTGTAATATGCACATATAAACTGCATATGGGTCATAATAGATTACTTATAATTCCCAACGCAATGTAAACACAGTAGTTGTGCTTCATTTATAGACTAATGATAAGAAAAAACATGTGCATAGATGTAGTACAGATGTGATTTTTTTTCCAAATAGGTTTGCTCTATAGATACAGACCCCATTGATTGAATCTGCAGTCATGGAACCCAACTATATAGAGGACTGACACATTTGATTCTTCCTTATGAGGATGTGTGATGCTACTCCTTAAAGATCTGCCCAGTATTCAGGCTAGTGCCAGGCAACTGAGGTTAATCAGATTTCAAATGGTTCCCCCAGCGGCTCTGAGGGTCGACATGGCAGAAAATTTCATGATCGAGACTGATAAAACCATCTGTCTATATGGCTCTTCTTACTCGGGTGTGGATTCTGTGAGGCCAAAGACCTCAAATACGAGGCAGTGCAAAGATCAATAACCAGTCTCTAAGGAGGATCAATCTGACAAGAGATAAAACATCCCAGCTACAAGGCTGTCCCGTGGAGGGCAGTCTTTCCCTGTCTGCACTGTGCTGTGATTTAATTTCTGCTACGAGGCAGAGAAAATAAGATCACAAACACAATTTCACTTTAGAGATGGTAATTGCGCCCACAAGATCAGTTTCATTCTTTGACCTGGACAGAAGGGAATGAGGGGAAAAGATTAAAGAAATAATGAGTGAGATAAAACAGGCAGTTGGATGGGAGAAAGCTAAGCACTTGATCCTGGTGTGAGAGAAAAGCATGGAGGGGCCATTCACATGGCAAAAATTAGTCTGGGGTTCAAAAAGTTTCAGAACTTTGCCTAGGAATGAAGGAGACATACATGCTCTGACCCAACACCCAAAGTTATGTTTGTCCTGATTTTTATTAACAAAATTGTTATCCTTGTTTTTCTTTTCAGTAGGACGAAGTTATGAGCAGAAGAGAAATTTGTGAAACTTTGTCACATGTCCATACGGCTAGACTATAAACAATACTTGTTGCTTTTCCTCTGTAGCTCTCTGGGTAGTGGCATTTCAATTTTATTTTAATAAATAAAGCTTACCTGCCAATCTAAGAGTAAAATAGCCCCTCTGGTCAGCCTTACCAGGCAGTGGTAACACACACCTTTAATCCCAGTAGCCACACTAGTTTACCATAGAAACTGGGTAGTACATGCCTTTAATCCCAGTGGTGCATGCCTTTAATCCCAGAACTAGAGAGGCTTATAAAATGGGAGGAAACAGCTCTCAGACACAGTCTCATTCTGAGATTCCTGGAGGCAGGATCGCCATTTCAGACTGAGGTCAAGGTAAGAACCAGTGGCTGGCTGCTTTGCTTTTTGGATCTTCAGGTTGAACCCTAACTTCTCTCTCTGAGTTTTTATTAATTGGGTTTCATCTGTGGCATGGCACAATAAAAAACTGAACCAGTAAGGTAAGAACGAATTAACCTTTGAGTACCTGCGGGTCTTCTTCTTGCTGTCTCGATTTATCATAATATTTACTTCCACATATTTACTTAATTAATAAAATGCTGCCCATTCATCAAAGGCTTTCCCTCAATTTTTTTCCTGAAGTGGGCCAACTTAGAACATATTACTATACTTTACTCTATGTCTCCCTACTACCCAGTGATATCCAAAAGGGTCTTTAGAGGCCATTACTGATAGACATCCACTTTAGTGGAGAATGAAGCCAGAGAGGCTTAACAGAAACTAATTCATCAAATAAATTAATGATCTACATTATTTTAAGCAGTTTTGAATCTCTGTCTTGATGCAATATGACTGAGTGTGGATGTGGTTCAAGGTCTGGGGAAAATGAGTCGAGAAACATTACTATGGCAACCCTACAGGCTCAGGCCATAAAGCAAGCTTTGGGAAAGAGAAACAGTTTTAAGCGTGTCTACAAAACAACAACAACAAAAACAAAACCCCCATGTAATTCGGCAATTGCCAAGCATTGAGCAAAGATAATTTCACCTTAGAGGAGATGAGAAGAATCAACAGAGAGCCATAGGGCTGGCTATTTCTGTGTACCGATGAACACTGTTCCATATTTATAAACTAATTACTTGCGAATAGAAAAATTACAGCCAATGGAAATACACTTTATTGGGTAATCTCTGGTGTGTCACCCTTTAAATAACCACCTCTACACATGGTGGAGAAAAATTATCCTTTTAATTTTGGTCTTTTCTTGCCCTTGGTAATATGGCAATATCTTTCTATGTGCAAATAAAACTGAATTGCATTTCCAGGAAGAGTGGAGGAAAAAAAAGATAAACCCAAACTTGTGAATGTCTGCTAATGGCTTATTATAACCTGATGCTATTTGAAGAAATAATGTATTTAAAAGTGCCAAAGTGATCAGCTTAATCAAAGGTGAGCAAATATTACTTCTCCACATAATTAAATTACTATCCATTTTAATTGAAAAATTGCCTAAACTCTTCAATACAGAGAATGGTAAACATGATATTGCCAAGATATTTTGGACCCGGCTTTTATTCCTGGCTTCTTGCTGTTTGGGGAGTAGTGTGTATAATGAAATGTCAGCAATCAAGAGTCAAATGCCTGCTTATGATTTTATAAATTGCTGTTTATCTAGTGCTCTTCTTCCTGCCTTTCAACATGCTTGATGAATACTGACTCAATCGAAGCCATTATAAAAATTCAGAAGATAAATTTAAATGGACGATTTTCATCATCATTAAAATTTTAGATTTGTTTCCAGGTCACAAGAGAAGCCAGCGGCAAATTTCAGCTGCCTGAATTTTGGTTTAGTATTTAATAAATAGAAAGCAGTAAATGCTTTTTTTCTGTGAAAAAACTCACAAGGGATAAAGATTCATGAGCATTATTTTGGGGGGATTTTATGTGAATTGAATCACCAAAAATTGGGATATTTTGTTAAGTATTCTACAGGTTAACATTTCATTTTATGGATATATTTTAATGCATAAACTGATATGTGTCTTTCTTTTATTCCTTATTTTTTTATTTTATTTGTTTAAGACATGGTCCTGTAACCCAAGCTGGCCTGGAGCTCCCAGTCACCCATCCTTACGCTCCTGATCACTGAAATTATTATTGGACCACCGTGAGGGTAGCTCTTCTGTAAGTGATTTAACCATGAGATTTCCCCCTGTACATTAAATATTAGCTACAGTTGTCTCCAAGCCTTAAATTAATTTCGCGAGAGCTCAACTGCTATTGTTTGGCTCTCATAACATTTCATATGAATCCCTCTGAATTATATGTAATTAGGCTGTGATTGTGATACAAAACATAGAAATGAAATATTTCCAAAACACAATAATAACACACAATTAGATTCTGATTAAGAGTAAGATTATCTGGTGAGCTAGCTAGCATGTTCTTTGATTGTCTGAGTTTTGGAACCTCTCCTGAGTCATCGCTCACATGCCACGGTTACACTGTCCCAATTCACGAGCAGCTTGTTAATGAACGAAACGGTCAAACAGATCACATGTCTACACGAAAAGTGTCGTGTCCCGGGAGGAGGGTGCGGTGGTCTGCGGCCCCCTTTCACTGTTGCCCTTAGTAGCAGACAGCCGCACTTTACTGTGTCATTTGCATGGAATGAAATTTTCTTGCCGCTCCCCTCTTCCTCTATGGCAAGAAAGAGTCTGGAGATGCAGCGAGATCATAATTACAATAGTCATGTGACCGCTTTGACAAACACTCTAGGCATGACAAACATCACCCCCATACAGTTAGCAAAAGGTCTTATCACTGTTTGTCATGTAGAGATGAATGTAAAGGCTTTAAAATGTAGGTGGATGGGAAGCATCGCAAGAACGCTTCAACATCTGCCTCGCAGGCGAGGATTTTATTTATGTAGGTTATTCTCATCGCAAAGAGGAATGAGTTCATTAGCGTCCCTGTTTCTAAACGGTTTAGAGTAATTTAGGACAGAGCGCAGCATCCAGCCTATTCTTCGTACGCACTCTGCCGCCTTAGGGATGACGTACTGAACAAGCGTGCCTGTTGGCTGAGAGAGAACACAGCTGTTTAAGTTACAGACGGCTACTTATGGAGTGAACCGTCAACCTGCCTATTAATCACCAGGGAAAAATCTGCTTATCCTAGTACAGAGTCCAGCGAAATATGTTACATATTTCTCAAATTTTAGATCAGGAAAGATTCATGGATCAAGGTGGTAGAGATACTCTCAAAGGTTGGAGCCATGCTCTAAGGTTTTCCACTCCTCGCCTAGGCATTTCCACAACTGTCCCAAGTCTCTAGGACACCCGTTGGTACCACGGAGTGTGATTTACTGTTGTCTGCTAACTCAGTTCAGTGTCTCAGCTTGCCGGCTCTGGCGTGGTTATTACTGCCGATGTCATCAAGGTTTCCAGAGAGAACTGAGAGGAGAGAGTGGAGCGGAGAAGGTATGCAGCTGTGCCGGTCTGGCTTGTTTACTTCGAGGCCGAGGAAGCCAGGGTTGTTAAAGAAAGTGGAGCCATTAGACTAAGAGCATGGGCTAATCTCAAGCGGTACTGCTCAGATAGGGATGCAGGGGGCTGCGTTTGCCCAAGTCCAGAAACTCCAAGTCCTCTGCAGCTACAGCCGCAGGGGTTAAAGCCACTGCTCAAACTCCCTTCTCTCAGCCTTGCAGACAATGATCCATCCAGCCATCTCCTTCCTTTGGACCCCTATTGTCTAAAAGCCTCCATCACGGTCCCTTCTGTTCTCCAGCTTCCTGAGCCTGGATGCACAGGGACTGCAACTTCCATCAGCAGATTCCCACCATGCATTGTGCTTCAGCACTGGGGAAATAACAACTCACTGTGCTAATTTGCCTCAACATGGTCCCCTGGATTACTGCTTGGAAAATCAAGCAATCAATGAAGGTTGATGAGTTAATTTATGAATAATAGAAATGAATTATTTGTATGAATCTGAACAGAAATATGCTGTTAATTACTTTGTTCCATTAATACAATCAATCTCTCTCCTTCCCCCTTTCTTTTCTCACTATCCATCACTTCTGTCTCACTGTAATCATATAGATACAGATGATATAGATGTAGATTCATAAGTGTTTCCAATTGAATGCATATTTCTTCTGCTCATTTGATCAGTCTGGACATTCTCAAAACACTACACACCATTCTCTTTCAAAGACATTCCACATGTTCTAGCCATTAACACTTATTACAGACATGAACAATGAAACCCCAAATAGGCAAAACTATGTTCCACGGCCTCATACAGTTACATTTAAAGTATAATATAGCTTACAGTAGTTCCTAGGTAACCAAGATTCAATGGCCACTATCCTTTTATGTTAAAATTAAGGTAGCTGTTGCTTTCTGTCTTAAGATACACCCCGATTTATCTAGATAGCTCTGTCTGACAGCGCTCCTGGGTAGCAGCCTCGACCCTGCGTGGCATGGGAGTGAATCCCAGCAACAGCAAGCCAGCACAAAGATAGGGCTTCAAGAATTCCACCTATTTTCACACCAACAGGAGGAGGGTCCCACTCCACAGACGGTCACAGATTCTCAGAGACTTTCCCCCTTATTGATATAGAACACCATCTGTGTTGTGAGCTCAGATTTTGGGTATCCCAGAGGCTCTGGTTTACATATTTAGCTCTTAGCCACTGGTACCAAAAAAGAAAAAGGAAAATATTAAAGGATGGGACAGATATTGCAAGAACACAACATAGTATTTGGTGGGGAGTAGTGGGGCATGGGCAATTAAAAGAAACCTGTCTCCAGTGGAGGAGTGATGGAATTGAGAAGAGTTAAGTAAATTTAAGTCAAGGTCTCCATCTTGCCAGGAGGGTAGTTATGTCTACAACTACTAGAAAGAATGTCTCCTGATAGGTAAAGGAAGTTCTCCTTTCTGTTACTTAGCGCTTTTATTTAAGTCAAGGTCTCCATCTTGCCAGGAGGGTAGTTATGTCTACAACTACTAGAAAGAATGTCTCCTGATAGGTAAAGGAAGTTCTCCTTTCTGTTACTTAGCGCTTTTTTTCTCAAACTGCTATCATGCTCGTTTGAGGTGAGTTCTCAGAGCCTGACACATGTCACTTAAATAACAGGGACTGGGTGTCCTGTCTGTCATTCCACCTTCACTTCTTCTTCATAATATCTTTCTGAAAGTAGGGCATAACCACACCATTTCTCTTCAAATGCACGCGCACGCGCGCGCACACACACACACACACACACACACACACAC
Organism: Microtus ochrogaster; assembly: GCF_000317375.1. Lineage (NCBI taxonomy): Eukaryota > Metazoa > Chordata > Mammalia > Rodentia > Cricetidae > Microtus > Microtus ochrogaster. The sequence continues at coordinate 8,148,273 of NW_004949105.1, read as the reverse complement.
ACATAAATACAACCCGCTCAAACTCAATCTGTATGCCACCAAAATGCTCCTTCAGATGGAGAGTAAGCAGTTTCTTTGAAGTCACTCTTTGACTTGGGTGTGATTGTTAAAAACATTGGTATACAGCAGTATGTCCACTGTCTTGTGCTTCGAACCACTACCGTACACACTCACACACGGAGAAACGTACATGTGGCGCTCTTACACACTCAGAGGTATAAATCATAGTAAAATGGTGTTTCCTATGCCCAATTTACGAGTCCCGCTCAGCAAGTCATCCTGTGTCCCTGGGAAACAAAACTCTGTGCTGTATCAACAGGACAACCAAGATGCTTGGGTGTCAGCCTGCACTTTGGGCTCCCACTGAGGCCATCGCACAGGCATTGGAATGATCATCTTCCCAGAACCTCTACTCTTCTATAATAGAGGAACCATCCACGTATTGAATTGTGTAAATGACTTGCTCTAGAAAAACATGCAAAAGCTACCACAGCGAAATGGTCGGCGCTTGGCTGTTCAATGCAATTATAGATTAGAGTAGACTGTATCCGGGCACCAAGACTAGGAGTGTACAGAATTCTAAAATGGAAATCGTTTTTGGTGCTAATTATAAAGATTATGTAATGACTTAAAAATCAATCAGTACTATAAAGAATAAAACATCGTATACCCCATGACTTTGATAGCAAACATCATTTTCTGTCTGTTTCAAACATACAAACAAGCACACACATTCACACACAGCCTAATTTGAAATGCTAGTGCAATTTTGTTTTCACTGAGGTTTGTGTTATGAACACCAGCTTTCGCTGATCTCTACTTTGTCTTTAGTAATAATTTCTTATCCTTTGTCTGACTGCTTGCATTTTCTAATTTCTAAATATCTGAGCCACTGAAAACTCGGTTCCTTTCTGGTAGTTTCAGCCTGCATCATGGTCTTGAGAAGATTCAATAGGACAGCTTCCCAAATATCCAACTCCAGCCCTCACGCTAAAAGGCCAGCTTCATAGAAACCAAGCTGACACCATTAAATGGATGCCTCAGGTGCCTGTCAAAGCCAATGCCACCAGAAAGATCTGGAAAAATTTTTTTGTTGTTGTTGCTTTATCTAGCCAAAAATTTCAATCTATACTCTCTATACTTTGGAACTTATCTTTCAGGTGAGCTCGTCTTCTCTATGTAACCAACTGTGTCACATACATGTTTACAGAGTTGAAGTCTGGTCAAACCACCTTCTCACAGACAGCCCACTGCCCCGTCTGTCAGAGGCAGTCAGCGTGCGTGCTACCTCTCCCCTGTCACAAGGCAAGGAGCGGCCCTTGTCTTCTGCTACTATTATCACCCTACATGGCTTTCTTTTCTGAGTGCAAATTAATCCAGCGAGATTGGACTGGGGACGCAGTGTTGATCCAGTGCTGCCAGTGTTTCTTCAAAGGATAAGAGTACCTGATGCTCAGTAAGCATTTGGGAAGTTAATCCCGCCCGGTTCTCTACTCGAACAGGTTTTTCTGCTTTTTATCTAGAAATGGATTGAATGGAGTCCAGCATGAAGCATTCTACTGAGACCCGTTCAGTCCATTGCAGGTGGAAATGAGAGCTGCATGAGGGCGTACATGTAGT
>NW_004949105.1:8132672-8146533 GCF_000317375.1 Microtus ochrogaster | reverse complement strand
TTAGTCAATGTGTGGAAATGAGAGCCGGACGAGGGTAGACATGTATTCCTTAGTCAATGTGTGGCCAGTCCTTCTGTGCCAGATGAAGAACCTGGCAAAGATATGGCGTGAGTAGAAAAGGCAGAGCAGGTTACCAACTATCTCAACACAAACTCTCTGGCCAAAGTTATGGGTCGGGAAAGAAACCGTTGGCAAATTCAACATTTATTTTCATTGAGTTTCTTTTTTAATTAAAATTGATCTTCTAATTGTTTCATAAAGCAATGTAAAACTCCATCTAAATGAAATCTCTTTCATTTCATTCATATTCAATTTAATAATTAGCTGTAAAGCAGAAAGGCTGCTGAAACATTACTGCAAAACCATTTCTAAAGGAAAGGCATTTTAATTCACATATTCTAGGTAAGCAATAAATGCATAGCCCAATGGTCTACAGGAAAATCAAATCTACAGAAGTTCAGTTCCTTACTTTTAAAAAAAAAGTGATCATATTATATCTGCTCAGAAACTTCACAGAGTCCAGTGGCATTTCCTCCTTCTTCGTAAGGGTTTGGAGCACAGTTTCCCTCCCATTTATACGGTCGGATGCTTAGAAGACTCCAATTCAAAACACATAAAGCAACCTCATTTAAACCCAGATCAGCAGATTTGCTTTAATTTCTCAGGGAATCCGTCTGAGCAAAGCACTGCTGATTTTAGAGAAGTAGAGAATGTCCTATTGTCCACATATCTGACACTCGTTAGGAAGGTCAGTGAATAAGAAACTTAATTATTCTGTGATCTATACCTAGGGCTACAGAAATAAAACTCACGCGAGAGGAAGGCAGTATACTGTTGGGTGTGTCATTCAAACACCATGTTTTCATTGTAGAATATTAAGTTCATGACAAGAAGATTATTTACAAAGACTTCTATGCTGCCTGCAATTCCCCCAGTGACCACAGTCAATAGGCGAGTCTCATGAAGTCACCTGCATCTTCAGAGTATTGTAGCTAAACCCTCAGCTGGAAGGGGCTGATGTCCTTGCAGCCCCACTACCTCCTCTGTTACACAGAATGTAATGATCCTACAAACAGTAGAGACAGCCGCTCTCCGTTTTCTGGTACTAATATAGCAGTTGTAATTCTCGGAGCTTTCCGTGTGTCTTATGTAGACTATAGTGGTGTGACCTGAAGTGATAGAGCATCATTCCTGATTATAGATAAAAGAATTGAAGTTTTATCATCTATCTACCCAAGGCAACAGAATGATGGACATGTGGGTTTTATTGCAGATTATCTTCAGAGGGAAGTCTCCATTTTGCCTTCTTATGCCCTAAAGGATATTTGAAAGAGAGAACATCCAAGTCTGGCTTCCACTGTGATGAGAGCCTCTTATCTTATTAGCACGACTGATAAATTCTCGTGTTTTCTTTCAATCAAAGTGCTAAGAGCTTGGTAGGCTTCTAGTATACACTGAGCAGCTGTTTAAGAAGCAAGACCATGCTGTGGGAGGCGAGGACATCATTCCTAACTTCTTGTTAACCATTCTAGGGCTTGGCTTACAAATTCATAGTAGATTCAACAACTAAGATGAACTCACCTTCCTGTTTCCTAATCTCTGTCTTATGATATGTTTCTTTTATCTATTACTTTTACTGTGGTTCCTATTTATGAACTTTTCATAAGATGATTTATTTATAAATCAGGATCCTATAAAGGAAGGACTCCTAGAACCTTCTTGGAAATTCATTTACCTAGGACATCAAATGTTCTCCTACTGGAAAGGGGGAATCTTTTTCCATATGGCATGTTTCCCGAAGTCTCGGCACAAGGGCCATAGCCTACACTAGGTGGATCTCGTCACCGCTGCTGAAAAACTTCCCTCCACACAGGGAAACACACTGATGAAGAGAACATTTGCTCCAACACTTTCTAACAGAGTACCTGTTCCCACGCTGGGAAGCTAATGCCTTACTGCTATGTCATTCTAAAGACTTATTAGGACCCAGCCAGACTGAACCATTAAAAATCACAATCCATCAGGGAACACAGAACTTGAAATGTTTCAATTTTAATGCTCAAAAATCAAATCTCCATTGTATTTCCCTGGGGAACAGAATTCATTGCTCATGTGTACAGGGCAGACAAGGTATGTTTTTAAACATTCAAAGTTACCTGTACAATATAAAGTTAGAAATTGAACACTTTGGAACTCTACTGTGTTACTGAATCAAGGACACCGATGGCCACAGTGACACCACGGGACATGAGTCACTCACTGTCCACCCACCAGTCTCGTGCGCCTGTGCATGTTTTGAAAGGAAGGACTTGAAGTCACAATAGATAAGAGAAAAATTCCAACTGAAGACTATCACTTTCCTAATAAAATTCTTGTTTCCAGGATGAGCCCGCATTTGCCTGCTTGACTGATTTGACATTGTCTGCTGTGACGCTCTGCCTCTGAGGAATCCCTGCGTGGAATTTCTTAAAGATAAATAAAATCTGTCTAGAAAGGCAAGGTGATAGATTGGCCTTTTTTTTTTTTCCTTCCACAGCTCCCTAACTTCACTCAATTAACAAGGGCAGCGTCTGACGCTTGCTCTGCCCCAATCTGGTTGTAACTGGAGGCAGCGTTCTCTGGGCTCCTCCCAAGGCTGATTTCTACGACACTCAGACTCTAGTTCTTGAGGTGCCCTTGGAACACATAAGGGGAGTCTGCAAGCTTAAAGATGTCCAACAACAAGGATTTAGAGGTGATTTGGCTGAAATCAAGAGTTAAGAGAAAGTCCTAATGACATTACAAATAATAAGATCACTACATAAGGAATTCACTTTCATCTGGTTGGCACATGTGAAGGCACCGGTACAACACACAAACTAGAAATCCTCTGAGCTTACCATCAGAAGGCTAAAATCTGCGTATGCAGGAAACCGCCCAACAAAAAAATGTAGGCTTAATGAATTAAAAGGCAAAGGAGTATTGTGTATATATACATATATAAATCACACACACACACACACATAAACGGATCTTTTTTTTTTTCAAACTTGTGGTGCTAAAACTCTTGAGATCGGGACAACACTGTAAAGAGTGATGATCTCAAATAAACAAGCAACAGCTGCATCTCTTTGATTCTATTGATTTGTTAAGGACCAGAACCAAGCTTTCCTTCCACTGTGATGCTCCATACCTGCACCGGCATCTCTGTTGCTCCCTCTCTTCTCCTCCCTGGCTCTGCATGGGCCCCACTGGCCACTGTTGCATAGTTAAAAGGATGCCACTGTCAAAACCTTGCAGGCTGGCTTTGGCCAAGCTGGGCCAAACTAACTGTTCTCACTAATCGTGTCTCTCTGGGAACGTTCTTAAAAATCTCGGCTTTACTTTCCATTCTTTAATAGATTAATTTCAGAAACTACCTTATAATATTTCCTGATGATTGGATGAACATTGCATGGGAAAAAGTTGCCTCTGAAGCTACACAGGAGCAAATCATGAGCCCAGTTCACCTGACTTTGCCTGTGGAAAGATGATGGTTAATTTATGGATCTCATTGTCTGCACTGGAGATTGTTGGCCTACAAATGTTGTCCCAAGGGAAACATCATTGCATTTGAAATGTCCACCTCTGATATTCAAAGATAGCAAGCAATGCCTTTGCCTTTCGGTATGAACTAAACTCGGTATCTTATTCTAATGGATGGAATGTTGAAAGATCTGATAAAAGAGACCAGATCTGAGATCAGGTTGTGACTTTCCCTTGGGAACCGAGGCATGGTACTGAGAGCAAACCCAGACAGCATGGAGAAATGCCAGGGCAGCCTCACAGCTGCAATTCAGCTCTCACATCCGCCAACATGTGGTCTCAGTCATTGCCACACACAGGCAGACTCAGATGTGTCTACGTGGCTCTTCTAGTCAACACACATGATACAAAACAAAGCAGAGTGGGCTAAGTCTATAGACTTCTACACTGCTTGTAGGTCAATTATTTTATTTTCTACATTTACAGCTTTACTTATTTTGTTTGTTTGCTTGTATATATATATATATATATATATATATATATATATATATATATGTGCACTTGTGAGTTAGTCTCTCCCTCCGCAGTGTGGATTCTGTGAATAGAACTCAGGTCCTCGGGCTTGGTAGCCAACTTTATCTGTTCATTTTGACTCATTCTACCCTTGGTGACCTACTAAGCAATACCAGCATAGGGCACTACTGTATGAGAAATCATTTAAGTTTGTATTAGGAGATTTTAGTTAGACGCTATATATACAACTCTCATGATCTAAGACTACTCTTTGGGAAGGGGTGGGTTTGACTACTTCATTTGGGTCAAGGACTCTGTTGGTGCTAACCAAGGTGAAACACGAGCCACAGAAGCTTGTGTTTAGAGAGACAGAGTTTTCTGCCACAGGCAATGTTCAGAAAGATGGATCACTTGCTATAAGAAGAACAGAAGGGTAACAATGTACAATGTTTGCAAGGTGAATACCTGCATCTTCAGCTATGGGTCTTGGAGGTGTGCCTATTTCCATATGTTGTTTCATGTAATTATTGCATCTGCCTCTCTATCACACTATGTAACAGTTCTTTCTAACAAGCCTATCCAGGCTACACTGGGAAAGACGAGGAAAGGTGTTTTCACGTAGAGCTTTGCAAAACAGGTGCAGCCTCTGAAGGTGGGGTGGCCAAACAATGCAGCTACAATGCTCCTCAAAAATAAAGAACAGAATCCCCATCCAGTAGAGGAACCACACACGGGGCATGCGTGCAAGCACACTGAGAAGGGATCTGGCAGAGGAGAAGGCAAAGCATATTCACAATAGGGAAGGGACAGAGACAAAACTGAACATCCGCTTTACAGATGGACATGTAGAGAAAATACTGTACAGACATCAAAAGGAAATCTGGCTGTATGCCACAATTAGGATGGTCCTTGAGGACGTTCTATTCACTGGAAAACATCATCCACAAGAGTAGAAATCGTGTGTGAATTTTACTTATGAGAATTGTACTCCGAGACAGAAAGAACATTGTCTGCCAGGGACTGCGAAGAGGGGAGGCTGAGTTTTCTTTGACAAGTAGAGAGTTTCAGGCTTCCAAGATGAAAATTACCCAGAAGCGTGTTGGAAAACCAGTTACATCAATTAATATTATCGTCGTGGACATTTTAACATTGATAGAGTGTGGTGGCTGAAGTATGGTTTTGCTAGGTCTCAGGGGTGCACAGGTGCCATCAAATATCACTAGGCATGTCTGTAAGGTTTCTCTGGACAAGAAGAGCCTGGGATGGTACACTGAGCTAAGTGGATGATGCTCTCAGGTGATCATCACTCAAGAGCTGAAGCCCTGACCAGAATGCAAAAGCTAGGCAACAAGGAACATCTGACACATAACATCTGAGCTGGGACATTCACCCTTCCTGGCCTGTGGATGACCATGAAATGTTGGCTGTTTTGTCCTTGAGAGTGTTCCCTTTCAAAAATTTATTTTATTCACTTCATTTATGTATCTGTGTGTTCATGTATGTGCACATGACAAGGTGCCTGTGTGATGTGGGATTCCCCTCTGTATGCTGTGAATACCATTGGTTAATAAAGGACTGTCAGGGAATAGAGGGAGGTGGAGAAAACTAAACTGAATGCTGGAAGAAAGGAGGAGGAGTAAGGGAGAAGCCATGTAGCCCTGCTAGAACCAGACGGAACTTTACCCAGTAAGCCACAGCCACGTGGTGATACACAGATTAATAGAATTGGGTTAAATTAATATGTAAGAGTTAGACAATAAGAAGTTAGAACAAATGGGCCAAGCAGGGATTTAATTAATACAGTTTCTTTGTGGTTATTTGGGGGCTAAACGGCAGGGAAACAACAAGTGGCCTCCTTCCACACCTGTGAAGGTCAGAAGACAAGTTGAAAGAGTTGGATCTCTCTTTCCATCACATGACTCCCAGGAATCAAACTGAGGTCCTCAGACCCAGGGGAAGGCACTGTTGCCCACTAAGGCATTTAACAAGCTGGACTGTTTACTTTTGATTGGGGCTCAGTTTCCATACACACATGCTTATTCTGATTCTCTATATGACCTTAACTAACACTGGGAACAATGTATAGTGTGTGCTTTATTTATTCATTTGTAGGTGTGTTGGTGTGTTCCTGTGTGCTTGTGTGTGTGTCCCTCCATGTGTATGTGTTCCTGTGTGTGTTTATGTATGTATGATTGCTCCTGTGTGACTGTGTGTATATGCTCTGTTGTACCTATGTGTTTCTGTGTGTGTTTATGTCCAGGTTTGCAGCTTTGTTTTGCCTCCTGATTGCTTCTGCCTACCAGGAAAATAGTCTTGAAATTCTTCCCCTGTGAAACTTTAAGAATCTTTGGGATCTTCTTCTACAGTTGATACCGAAAAATGAGAAAGAAGATTGAGACCAGGGCCACCTCTGTCATCCATTCTTTCTCACTATTGGGAACACTACACGGCAAAACCAGAGATCTGAAATTTATTAGCCGGTCATCTACATCCTTCATGAGAGTTCCCTGGATGCTGAATGATATCCTTAAGACTCTCTGCACAGTGATGCTCATCCTGTCAACCAGATTCTTCTGCTACAGTAAGAAGCAACTAGTGTTAAGGTATATATTTTTTATAAAAATAGCTCCACAACTTTTGGGTATAAACCTACATTTTATTTGCATTGCCTTGTTTTTCTTATTTCTGACACTACTTTATCTGTGCCACCAGCCACAAGATCTTTGGAAGAACCTATTCCAAGCCATGAGTTACATTTTATCAGTCAACTAAGTAAGTGCTTGGCATAAAGTGGTCACGATGTGAACAGTTTTGAGTTAGTTTTTTGAGTTAGGTTTCCTTGAAAATCATATTCGAGGAATGAAAATGTAAGCAGCTTTCTCATTGGGCAGAAGATGAAGACGGCAGAACCTGAAGGAAGAGAGTGTTTGTGGGGCAGAGGCTCTGTGCCCATCACTTCCTTGTGACTCTAAGCTTACTTTATCTATGGCACTAAGGCTCTCGGAAAGGTAAAGTCTGTGCTGAGTTTTACAGTATCCTTCAGGTTAGACTGCCCTGAGACTCTAATGTTTGAACATTTCCATATTCCCATTACCAGCAGGAGCTATGTGACTCTCATGTTGGTACATGTTACCCACTCTCATGGCCAGAAGGAGATATACAACTCCTGTGTTTGTACCTCTTCCATGTTCTCATTATGAGCATGAGCTATGCAACTCCCATGTTTGCACATGTTCCATGTTCTCATTTCCAGCAGGAGCTATGTGACTCCCATGTTGGTCCATGTTCCATGTTCTCACTACCAGAAGGAACTATGGGAATCCCATGTTGGTATATGTTACATGTTTTCATTACCAGCAGGAGCTATGCAACTCTCATATTTGTACATGTTCCATATTCTCATTACCAGTAAAAGCTATGTGACTCCCATGTTTGTACATGTTCCATATTTACATTACCATCAATGGCTAGAAAGAAGGGATTTGCCAACGGACTCAGGGCAAGGGTCTTCCTATCAGAATGAGCTTCAACCTTTCCATAGCAAAGAAACATCTTGAAACAAAAGTTCCCTAGTTTAAAAGTGACCAAAGTCACCACTTTTAGCAATGTATAATTGAAGCACTGCGTCTCTACTGGCTGACTTCCATTCTCTCCAAGAACTTGCCCTGCCACACTCAGTTGTCTCACAGACACATGTTGGGTTTAGTTCATTAACGGCTTTGCTATAACCAAAATTAAAACTAAATAATAAACACCCTATTGGAGCCATTGACTTCCTTCTCTTTGGGTGGAAAACTTAAAGCAAAGAAGAAAATGCAGGTGTAGGTTTGAGGGAGAACTCAGGAGACGCTCAGGAAGGCAACACTGTTGCTGGGCTAAGCTCAACAGCAAGGTCCTCCGTCTTCCCTCTTAGCCCAAAGCAAATGTCAGTAGCTTCATCCCATCCACCCTTTGCAGAGCAAATGCCAGACAGGCTGACATATAAAAAGGCTCACAGGGGTTTGGAGCATCAGGAACTGGGTGGAAGTAAAAGGACATTCAATCTGGCAGCTTCCTGGGGACTCTTCGGATCAGAGTGTGCTGGGTGTGCTGGGTACCACTCTGCCTGCTTGTTTTGTCTTGGCACTCTGATCCCAGGGGCAAAACAAAAGCTCTTTCTGGTCTAATGTCACCATAGAAAAAAATGCAGATATAAAAACTAGATATTGAAAAATAAAAGCTCTCCCAGGGTGAATTTTCACAGATAGCCTGGCACTTAGCAATTTTGAAGACTTTGCTTTTAATCCAAACACAGCAGGGCTTTGTACAAAAAGAGATTTCTCCTGAAAACATAAATAAATGCCTACTTTCGAGCTAAAGTAATCAAAGTGCATGATTTGACATAAGAGTTGATCAATCAGATAATAGCAATTGGACATCTTATACCTTAATCCTACATTATTAAATTTGAACATATAATTTTCAGCATCTTGTCCAATCTTAAATGAAAAAGGAGGAGCCTCACTTCTACTTGGAAAGGCCCCACTGCTGATATGGATCCTCTTCCCTTACTGTCCCAATAGATGGAAGCGCCATCTATTGGTTGTCGTCAGCAGTATTCACAGGAGCTCATTAGTTATTGATCACCCAAAAAATGTTCTACAGTGTTCCATTCCTTTCTACATCCATGAGGAAAAATACAATTTTCTTGGGGAAGGCAGATTTCAAGACAGAGCTTTTCTGTCCTTGTCCTTGGTCTGTGTAGCCTTGGCTGCTCTGGAACTTGCTCTGTAGACCAGGCTAGGCTTTAGCTCAGAGATATGCCTCCTCTGCCTCCTGAATGATAGGATTATAGGTGTGCACCACCACCACCCAGCAGAATAAGGACATTTTAAATAATAAACTGAGTATAGAGTGAAGACATTAAGGAATAAGGATTTGGATTAGGGATTAGTCTGTGATGGGAAAGGGTGAAGCATCAGCCAGAGGCATCAGATGAAATGCCCTTCTCCCTTGCTGTCACACTGGAACCTCTTTATTAGTCATGGGGTTCCCTCTCTGTCACATCCTCAACCCCCAGATGGGAAACAATTTGTCACAATGGATTTTCTGACTATGGGAAGGTCTACATTTCCAACATGGCGGCCTCCAGGCCCATGAAACTACTGAGCATATGCTTGTGACAACCAAGAGGACTGAGTAAGTTCTGTTCACTTAAATGCTTGTCGAGAGTATTACCAACGTCTGATAGTCTAGAGACAGGCAGAAGTGGTGGTCAGCTCCAATAAGAGAAGATATGAGGAGTCAGCCTTTCTGCCCTCAGTTCTAAGGAACAAAGCAGCGAGACACCTGTAGTTGTGATAAGTAGCCTGTAATATGTGATCTGAAACAGGTAATCTGAAACAGGAACGCCATGTACTGCATGAATCCTGACAATTGCTGAAGAGTTCATGACAAAAAAACCAAACAAACAAAAATAAACTCAGATCAGTTGACCCAGACTAATTAGAATTATTCCTCCCCACAATGCATGCTTCCTTATCCAGTTATAGTCAAACATACAATCTGACAAATTAAAGGTTCTGTACTGATAAGAAAACGTAATAATAATCTAATGAGATGGCTTCCCTGTGGGAGAAGATCAGACTGATTGGGCGAGATGTGCTCAGAGATCCAGTCCTGGCCTGTGACAGGCATGGAAGGGGCTGGCAGAAGAGCAATAACTTAGCACCACGGTCCTCCTTTAGGCTTATCTGCCTGGACACTTTGGTTTTTTAACAGAGTAGTCAGGGAGAAAAAGACAAGCATCCTTCCTTTTGTGTGTCTATCACTAAGTCATCTGGCACACACTGGAGAACCTTTCAGTCGGTGTTGTAAAGCTTCAAAGAAGACTGATCACTAATTGTGATGTTTGAAACCTAATCAAAAGAAAAATTTCCTCTAGGCCCTGAAGAAAAGGTGCCAACACTCAGCCTGAGAGCTTATCAATGAAGCCCCGAAATACACATAGGGACCAAATTTGTTGGTGGGCCAGGAAAGAGATTTCAAAAGAATGGGAATGATTTGGTCAAGTGGGAAATGCTCCAGCATAAAGGCCTGGGCTACAAAGGAGCCCGTCACGCTCTGATAGAGATAGACTATATAAAAACTTTTTGCCATTGTTTCATCAAGACAGAATAATCAGTGTGAGCATGTGTGTGTGTGTCATGTGGAAATTCAAAGCGGGATAGAAAAGCCCCAGCCTTGTGCTTACATAATTGGATGTACGAGCATCTTTAATTGGTTCCTAGTTACACTATTTCTAACCTCTGTCACCCTTGGGGTCTTTCCTATCCTGAAATCCCTGGCAGCTGAGGAGACCTTTCTGATTCTTTTGCTTCAGCATGACTTTGCCAAATTAGAGAGATCCTCATGTTTTCCCTGCTATCTCCCAACTTAGGCCATCTAGAGAATAAATGGAATCAATGAGCATGTGGTATGTAGTAAAAAGAAATAAACGAACAATCCTGGGTAAAATGATACTAGTATTAAATATACTCCAACCCAATTAAATTATTTGTGGCCCCGTCATCTCTGAGGATCACACAACAGAGAGTACTGGGAGCATCAGTGCAGGGACAGAATAAGGGAAGGCCACCAAGCATTCTACCTCCAGGCTACTCCACAATTCCACCCCATCATCGCACCTCAATACCTCTGAAGTTCTCAAAATGCTTCTGGTCTATGGGAAGACAGACTTCAGTCTTCCGTATTTAAGTATGTTCCTCCACAGTTGTAGAACATAATGAACATAATGTCCTGAGGTTGACTTTGCTCTAGAGGTTTACAAAATAAATTTGTCTCTGTGGAAGTTTTAATACTTATCTAACAAAGACTTCTCTGTTCACTAATAAAAACCATTTTGATTCCGATGCAGATCAAGTTGGTTCATTGATTTATTTTTCTTTCTGTAGACAGTGTAGCATAGCAAATAATTCTCTGAGACTATAGCAGAAGCCCTCTGAGGAGGGAAAGTGAGGGCAGTTGATAGCACCCATAGAGTTTTACTGAAAGTGAGCCAGATAGATGATAGATAAGTAGATAGACAGACAGACAGACAATCTAAGAGATTCATAGAAACATATTAAATTATAGATATATTCCAAAAGCCTGACATGGTTGGCAAACCTGCAGGAGTCCACTGTGTTTTAAACTTCCGGGGTAGGTAGGAAGCTGTCAGACATGTGTGCACAAGGGTGAAGTGGGCTGGAGTCCAGGCCTAACACATTGCATAGTCATGTGTCTCGGCAGCTGCCCCAGGAAAACTCATGGTCGTCTCCAGTGACAGACACACAGAGTCAACCCCACATGACCTGGCACTAATCTACTCTTATACAGCTCGTGGTGTGATTAAGCTGAGGGTTTGTGAAACTGTTGGAGATTTACCATCTTCCGTCTTGGCTTATCTGTTATATAACCGCCATTTAGTTTTAAAAAGAAAGCATTTTTTACCTTTCAAAACAACTTTTTTTTTATAAAAGTGTTCTTCATGTAAGATCAGGTTGTTTAAGGTGATGTTTACTTTGCCAAAAATGAAATTATTTCAGGCTTAGAAATAAGCTAAAAATTCTTTTGAATACTATCCTCTCTGACACACACACACACACACACACACACACACACACACACACACCCTGGGCTATCTCTAAAGTTATTTTAGAAATATTTTTGAAAGTTTTGAAACTCCATGTTAAAAAGATTCCAATGTCATACATGAAACCCAAATAAATGCTTTGCAGCATGACAGTGTCTTTGCTTTCTGCATGGACAGAGCTGCAGAGAGCAACCTGGGAAACATAAAACATGCCAAGCTTGCTGTGAGCTGAGGAATGCAGCTGCAATTGATCCTGTAGCAGTTGTGCAGGAGTGAAAGCAGGAGTCAGTTAACACCTATTCGCTGCCCAAGCAACGGTAATGTTGACATGTGGGAGGAATATATAACCTATGAGGGTCTTTATAACCCAGATAATTGTCAGAGTTATAGAAGAAAGAAAATGGGCAGGGCTTTCTGTGGTCCCTAAGTGCTGGCTGAGGCTTCTGTCCTGCCCGGACCCACAGCCATTCTGCCCCAAAGAAACACACAGAGATCTGCATTAATCGTAAACTGGCTGGCCTATTAGCTCAGGCTTCTTATTAACTTTCTTACATCTTAAATTAGCCCATAATTCCTGTCTGTGCTAGTCATGTGGCTTGGTACCTTTCTTAGTGAGGTGTTCTCATCTTGCTTCCTCTGCATCTGGGTGACAACTGCAGACTGACCTTTCCTCTTCCTAGAATTCTCCTGTTCTGGTTGCCCTGCCTATACTTCCTGCCTGGCTACTGGCCAATCAGCATTTTATTAAAACAATACAATATAAGCAAAAGGATAAAACACCATTGTCCCACAGCACCTAAGTAAGACATTGCTGAAGATTTAAGAGGAGGGCAGTCTTTTAAACAAAAATGTACGAATTGCACACAGAGAACATTGTTCATCAACATGTAGTCATCATGACTGAAGAGAGTGAACACATTATATAGCTTTATGGGAAATGAGTCGACTATCATAGCACTGTAACTTCAAACAAGCATGTCTGAAGTGCTATGCACATTAAGTTTTCAATGGAGAATTGCTTGGTGATTGAGAAAGCCACCACCCCACCATTCCCATACAGAGACCGAGGGTAAGAAACCTCATGATTGGTCTAGAACTTCTTCCAGAGAAGCCGCAAAGGAATGGAATTCAGTGTGTTTCGTTCTGGCTTTGGTGACCTACAGCAAGTCAGTGCATGGTTTAGTCAAATGCTTTTCTTGTTCTTTACATGTTCTGCCTGGTTAATGGGGAGGGAAGATGAGAAGATGGGAGGGATCCCTATGACTCTGAAAACCCAAACTGTTCGTGATAACTCTTGCTGCCTGGAGAACATGGGCATTTCTTCATGAAGATCTTATGAAAGGAGAAACTCTTGTCTGTAGTTCTAGAAAACACCACAGGATGTCATCCTGTGTAATGCCCTCCCTGTTTGTGTGAATTATTATTCCTTTGGACATTCATTGTGTATATCTTTTTTTTTTTAAATGTAACACAAGACTCAAAGCTCCAAGACAAATTTTGGACAGTGATTCATGTCTTAAAAATCGCTTTTAGAAATAACAGATCAAAAAGCTTCACTTACTCCATCCTGCTGTTCTCAATGCACCCACGAGCCAGCCAACCCTTTCCTTCTACAGGGAGTGTGCCACAATGTGTTACACATACACATGCAAACATAAACACACATACATATAACCATGCACATATGTATGTATGCACACACATAATCACCTCTCTCTTTGGTGCTGCACAGAACTTAGCATGTCAGACACATGGCTCAGTAGCCTCATAATTTATCATTAATGAAAGTTTTATCCTTAGTTCACAAGGGATCTCCCCTGTTTTTTCAGTGGTTGCTGACTAGTTCACTATAGGGAGATTCATGGAAGGATTTGAGTTCTTTCCATTTGGGGGCCGTACAACTATTTAATGAGAACTACAGAACAGAAATGGCTAAACGGACAGCTGAGCCTGTCCCTGTCGGTAGCCTCTGAGGTTAGACATCTGCGCCCACACAGATTTCTCTTCTAGTGCTTGTATGTCTTCCAGCTAGTGCTCAACTACCCACTGCCGTCCCTGTCTTCCTGATAAGGGAGGACATTAATGGAAGACAGAATAGCATCAAGAAGAGATGCCCCAGTTTCAAAACTTTCAGGGAAATTCTATTTAAAAATGATTTTATTTATTTATTTTATTTATTTATTTGTTTATTTATTTATTTTTGCTTTTTTTCGAGACAGGGTTTCTCTGTGG
>NW_004949105.1:8122714-8132572 GCF_000317375.1 Microtus ochrogaster | reverse complement strand
TTTTTCGAGACAGGGTTTCTCTGTGGCTTTGGAGCCTGTCCTGGAACTAGCTCTTGTAGACCAGGCTGGTCTCGAACTCACAGAGATCCACCTGCGTCTGCCTCCCGAGTGCTGGGATTAAAGGCGTGTGCCACCATCGCCCAGCTTAAAATGATTTTAAGCCAGCATTAAAAGCAACACTTTCAAATGTGCTAGGACATCAACATTTACAAATCTCTATTGTTACACATAGATTTATGCTGAACGGTTCATGATTTCCCAGCATGCACCAATCTCCCCACATGAGATAATTCCTGTTGTCTATCTGACTCTTGAGTCATTTGCTGTGAGGAATTATTAGCTGTCAAAGGCAGATGCAGGACATCCACACAGAGGATCGTCGTTTTTTTCCCTGCCTTTGGAGATTAAATTTCACTGGTTCCCAATAAGTTGATCCTAACCTATCTCTAAGTAGCTGTATGTAGAAACAGTATTAAATTCTTCTCTACCCAGAGGCAACACAGCTTTAAATTAAAAAGAGGGGGGAGAAGGAGCTATGAAATGTTTTAATAAAAGAGGCTGAAGGAAGAATACCATTATAATTCAGAAAAAGAAAATTTCCTTAGCTTGAGAAGATGCAGTGCAGGCATAGGGCCTGCCTAGGACAAATGATCTGGGTCCGAGGAGAAAAAGCTCATTATTGTAAAGTGTACTGGCTTTACGTTCAATATACATTAGAGCGTGACCAGATGTCTGTGATGGATAGTGCAGACCCTGAATACCTTCACATCAGTGGGTGTTAGTCTTGCACCATGCACGAGGGTCTGCCTGTACCTCTGGAATACCAAAATCTAGAAATGCCCTGTGTAGGGCTTCTTTGGCCCAGTGTTCATTTAATTCCCACATCCGTCTCCCGACTGTGGCCTTGAACAGTCCTTCACCTGTCTTCCAGGCTGGGGAACAGCACTGCTTCCCAAAAGGGGTAATAATTTCGGAACAGACGCGGTCTGAGTCAGCAACTACATGACGCCAGCAAAACCTGTTGAAAATGGAAAAATCATTTCCACCTGACACCAAATAACTGTTTTGACTGATTATTTTCTCGGAGCTGACAGGTTGTTTTGGCAATGCAGATACAAGGCTCCATCAATTTTGTGCATGAATGATACATGAAGTTCTGCATTCAACGCAAGGAAAACACAGTTCTTCGCTGAATACTTAGAGCACTTGTTTTCCTCAATAACAACGGTTTAAAAAGTTTGTAGATTCTGAAAGGATTTAAAAAAAAAACTCCTTAATCATATGGAGGAATGACACTGGAAAATATTGCCAATGTCTGTTTGGTGAAAAATGAAATTGATGCCCTGGCAATGCTGAAGCATGCATGGGCAGCTTCTATATGGCCGTTATGTGGTTTTATTGAACTTATCCATACTGGGTTTCATGGTCTAAGTTGATGAGGACGACTGACCAGGGTTCTTCCTCAAGAGGGTGCCAGATCTCATTACAGATGGCTGTGAGCCACCATGTGGTTGCTGGGAATTGAACTCAGGAACTCTGAAAGAGCAGGCAATACTCCTCACCTCTGAGCCATCTTCTCCAGCAGTTTGCTGAATCTAATGAAGAGATGGTGTCCTCCAAACCTTTACCCTGGGTTGCTGTTTTTGTCAGTTTCTCCTAACCACACACACACACACACACACACACACACACACACACACACACACACTGGAGAGGAATTATGTGCATAGGTGTGGCTTCCAGAGTTCTTTCTAAAAAAGGTTTTATTAACTAGAACACTTTATCGTAATGAATTCACAAATCCGAACATCGCATAGCTAGATTAAGGAAGCCACTCCAATGCTCACTGAGTTGCTAGCCTTGTGCATCTTAGTGAGTGTCTGTATAGTCAGAATGGGCATTCGGGGGCCTTGGGACTTCATTACTTTAGGGTTACACTCTCACCATCGTTGCGCTTCTATTCATTTATCCAGCATGAAGGGGGGATCGTGGCAGCATAGAAACTGGAAGAAAGAAGTTTTCTAGACTCCTCTGTTATTCATCATAGCCTAAAGAGTACACACAGCCAAATCAACCAGGGCCCTTTCCTCCAGCAACACAGAGATTCTCAACACTGAGCTGAGCATAACTCTGCACTGCGGACCCCACACTTCCCATTCCATCCCGCACTCTGCAATGGATTCCATTTCTAAATGCTGCCAGAAACTGAATCCAAACCTGGAGGCTAAGGTGATTTCTGTCCCCAACTAAAATATTTCTAATGTGGCTGGTTTGGTTGCCACTCTGTGTTCCGATGAACCCAGGAAAGTCTTAATTATATGAGAACTATATCATTATTTCCCCCGGGGTATGGGAATTAGAGAGTGATTTTCAAAATTTGCATGAGAGGAAATGAATACCTAGCAAAGAGAAGCATGACACAGGCTTAATTCTACCGCAGTCACTTACTAGAATGCACTTAAAAAGAACAGATTTCTTCAAGTATTATTCTTTTTATGGTTATTATTAGAGAACTCAATACTGGATTCCCTGACTTGAAGCTAAACACTACCTAGGGTTATATAGCAGAGGAGGCTTTTAATGGGTGCCACTGAAACCTTAATGAAGGTGTCTCCACGCCTCTATTTTCTCTGCATGTAAAGCTTCATGAATGTAAGCAGCTAGGACAGGACGCGGTGTTCCTGATGAAGCTCAGAGTGTAATTTCCTACAAAATGCGTATGTTAAGCCTACACATAAGACTTGAGAACAATGCCACTCAGAAAGCCACTTGGAACAAAACACCCCGCAGAAAACCCCTCTGGAGAAGAGTTGTGCCCAGAGGGCTCTCTGTTCCCCACATCCTCCGCCCATCCGTCGCTTACAGGGCATCAGCATCCTGCTTACCAGAGAGAGAGTACAACATGGTGTGAGTTCAGCACAAGTGCCTCTCAGATCCTCCCCCCATTTGCCTTCAACTCCAGGGAGGTGAAGTTGTTGATTCTAAGTTGCTCTGAAGGCAATGCTAAAGGCATCTCTGGCCAGGTAGTGGAGAAATAGAAACAAACACTGAACACGGTGAAGTCTGCATAGAATCTACACGAGTTATATGAAGAACGTGTGTGTGTGTGTGTGTGTGTGTGTGTGCGTGTGTGTGTGTGTGTGTGTGTGTGTGTGTATTGTTAAACAAGAGAGTGATCATGTAAAATCATACTCCTCCTTCTTATGCGGGACAAACCCTCCCATCCTCACATAATTCATAATTATCCAGACGATTGATGTCATTTGTTTTTAAGACTCCATCGTGAAACTATGCTGTCTTTGTAATAGACACCATCTCCCCAGAGTGGGCCATTTCATCACCAAAGACTACAGTTCGGGCCATTTTGAACTGCTGGTGAGCTCTGAACCCTTCCCCACACTTGTGGACTTAACAGTTAGATGACCAGGGCACAAGCCAAAGCTCTCTTGGTGAGATGCACAAGGTGTGTCTCCACCTCGAGTTCTGTTTCCCCCAGAACCCTGCAGGACATGGCTCACAAAAGGATGTCAAGTATTAAGCCAATAGCCATCTTGCTGTAGGCTGAGCCCAGCTTAGAAACAATGGTCCAGGGCAGAGAGGTTAGGGAGAAGATGGCCATTCAATTCTGCCCACATGCTATGTCTTCTTATTTTGTTATGTGGAGCTGCCTGAGAACTACTTCGCCATTTTTATATTTCATGAAATACCTTCTGCGTTTTTAAAGGTGTATTGGCTCAATGTCTTCACAACTGTACAGCAAAGGGAAAGGGTGATTGACTGAGTGAGTGAGCCAGTGCGCTTTGCATATGAAAACTTAAGTGTTTCTTTTCAGTTGCTTGAAGGCAATCTCAATGCTCTTTTTAAAAGGAGAGACGGTTGGTTTTAAATAATATTCCAGACATGATTCCAGTCATAATTTATTTTTCTTCATTCAGGAAAGAAGCCATTGTCTAAAGCGATCCTGCCAATTTGTAAATGTTACTGAAATAAAACAAAACTCAGACAGAAAGACACAACCCTGAGCAGTTTCCCGGAGAATGCCCAAGAAGCCTGTCTGTTTTGAAAGGGACCTGTTCATGCTTTCATTTAAAAATGCTTAATAAAGGGGGAGACTTTTAATAACTATAACCCCAAGAGATCAAAAGAATTTTGAAGACAAACACATCATTAGGAAGCTCAAAAACCGCTCTGATTTTTCCCACAAGTCTTTTCTTCCTACCGATGCCTAGTCAAATCTCATGTCTCTTAGAATCCAACGGCCTTGTTTGATACAGAACAGCATATCTGATCTCTTAGACATAAAACTTCCCTGGGGGAAAAATTATTCTTTCTACTTTCCTATCTATCCCACAGACTCCTAGACCCACAGAGGGCCAGGCTGAATGTAGAATCAAATCTATTGAGACCAATGTGCACTAAGTTCATCATGCAGACTCAAAGGCCATACAGCCAGGAAGAGACACACTTGGCACCAGCAAATTATTTATTTGGATGTTGCTTGTAAATTGTTCTTTGTGGGAATTAATATAGCTCTAATTTCACTTAGTACATACACGGCATAAATAAGGGGTTTTCAAATCTATTTTATACTGCCTTAAAGGAATTTATAAAACTGTTCTCTATGGGAAGAAATCGCTTTATAGAAATGGAGACTAGGCGAGGCAGTGGTGGCATACCTCTTTAATCCCGGAACTCAAGAGGCAGAGGCAGGAGGATCTCTGTGAGTTCGAGGCCAGCCTGGTCTACAGAGTGAGTTCCAGGACAGGGTCCAAAGCTACAGAAAAACCCTGTTTCAAAATACCAAAACAAAACAGGAAAAAGGAAAAGACAAAAAAGAAAAAGAAATGGAAACTAAAATTTTTCGAAATTATATAATTTTGAGAAAAAAAATCTTTTTTAAAATTTACTCATGACTTAGAATGTGTGGGTGGAACGCAACATGTGTGTGGTGCACTCAGGTGGTTGTGAGAAGGTGTGCAAGCTCACTGCACGTTCTGGCAGGCCAGAAAAAGGTAGCAGGTGTCTATTACTTATTGCCTTATGGCAGGTATTATCTCTGAACTGGAAGCTCTTATGCATACATAAATCCTTTACACCCTCCAGGTCCTCTCCCCTAGCCCTGTTTTTTTTTTATTTTTGATTGTTCCCTGCTTTTGATTTTTTAATTGATATTCACAATGATTTTCAGTGTTCCAGTAACGGATGCTGTATCTATTTGTGTAACTGTCTCATGGCCATCAATCACTCCTTTCACCTCTTCACATGCACATGCACACAGGGACTCATGCACACACACACACACACACACACACACACACACACACAAGTTCACACCCAGCTTGACAGATAACCTTCACCATTGCCTCCTTGAGTGACTCTGATTTCTGGACTTTGGTCCCTGAAAAATTAAGAGTAGATGAGGCAGGCTAGAAATCTGTGCTCAGGATAGATGTCCTGACAGATCTTTTCTGGAATTTTACCACAGTCTTCTCCCCTCTTTTTCTCTCCCTTCTCTTTCTCTTACCTTCTTAATGAAAATGTGTTCCCAATACCCTTCCCTCCCAGTCTGCATCTTTTCTCAGGTGGGCATCCTCCAGGGTCACAGACGCCCTCTGACTTTCTCTCTCTTTTGGCTATCTTGTAATGACTCCTCTTCATTGTGTCCTCTGCTGCTTTCTGGTATGGACCAATGCCATTTGTCCCTACTGTCATGGTTCTCAGAAAGACTGAACATATCAATGCACTTTGCACAACAAACATGATTTCCAATTAGTTTCAATTATCACAGGTTCCCCCAATCAAAATAAAACCAAACAGCTGTGCAGGTTTCATTAGGATAAGTAATGGGGTCCCAACCACAGGTTTACACGTGTGACTTAGCCTTTTCTAGATGGTAACTAACTGGTCTTTATCAATGTACTTCATACTGTGAGCTGCAGTGGGAGGAAACTAACATACCAGACTGAAAATGGTAGCTTGGAATAAAAAGAGTCACAGGGTTTCCTGATGCAGAGAACCCTTGCCTTAATCAGTGCAGCTTGGATTTGTAGCAGAGATACAGAAGCAGAAGGCCACCCAAGTCCCTCCTGTGCAGTAGGAAAGCAGAGACTCTCTGGACAGCACACAGTTGAGTTATTGGATCTATTACCCAGGATAACTTCATCCAAAAAAATCAAAGTTGACAAACAAGAAACAAATTGGAATGAAATATGGATGAGCCTCCCAGCATCCATCCATTGGAACACAATTGTTTGGGCTTGGCTGTGCCAACTCCATAGAACACACAGGACGACACAGAGCGATCTTCATTGTGTGATGTTTAAAGATTGATTTCTGCTTGGCCCAAAGAGACATTGATCAAGGAGGCTCTGCTACTCAACCGTCAGTTTTCGAGAGGACACCTTGCAGGATGAAGCCATCCCACTGCTTCTTGGTCCGGTTTTGCAGAATGCCACCCTAACTCTGGGATGCTTTTCTTGTGTTTTTTGTGTTGCTACCAAACACTATTTATTTAGCTTCCGGGTTGCTTTTCTAAGCAATAGAAACTAATTAGTCCATAGCCCTTCATACACACTTCAGTATGGTAAAAAGAAACAGAGTTAGGCATAAGAATTGAAGTATTTTATTAATCTGCCTTAGTTTTATAGCATACTTACTTACTTACTTAATTAACAACATCTGTGAATCTTTGGCTGTGTGTGACAACCATTTTATGTTTTTCTTCATACTTGCGAGTGTGATATTTTATTTGCATTTTCATTAGGTGGACTGAACGTTCACGATGTGAGGGGAAGGAATATTTTATTGATCTGATTTCCTCTCCTTTGAAACCATTTTCTTCTCTTTCTCTTTTCATTTACTTTTATTTTTGAGAAAAGGTATCACCCTGGGTAAACCAGGCTGGCTTCCAGCTCACAGAGAGACTCACCTGCCTTTGCCTGCTGAGCTCTGTGATTAAAGGATTTGCGTGGCCAAGACTAGGGAGTGCTGTTTTCTCTTAAGCTCTCTCTCCCCTTTCTCCTCCCCATCTCTCAATTAACAAAGGCAGAACTTTATTATAAGTTGTTGAGGGACTTCATTATATAATTATTGTGATTTTTTTTTAAAAAAAGTTTTCCCCTTTGCCCCAAACTCAAACCACAACCAAACTAATAGCTGAAGCTTGTTTGTTTGTTTTGCCTACAGCACCCGGTATTTACAGGCAATCTCCCTTCCAAACACTAACAAGGCCCATCCTTGCTTAACTTCCAAGATCTGATGAGGTTGGGTGTGTTCAGGATGATGTGGCTGTAGACAGACTTAGTCTCTAATTCAAAGCATCTCTTCCCAAGAAGGAAAGGTTTCTTTTGTCCTATAACAACCCAGTCCTCCTACAGTACTGTCTCAGAGGAATTTCTTCTAGTCAGATCTCCTTTCTGCCCTTTGGTCCTTCATCCAGTGAACAGTGTGGGGCCAATCCTACATGGAGACCTTCTTTCTGAGTACTGAGTGCCCTTGGTTCCCATGGAGACCTTCCCCTGCCTTTGAATTGTCCTCCGTGTTTGCAGCAACACCTAGCAGATGGAAGGGTACCACACCTTGTGCCACCAGGCAAGATGTGGAGATGCCATGGCCTAGTGATCCAGACATCTACTGTTCATATTAAATAGCACACAGCAGGCCATTTGATTGTGTCTGCCTCGTTGATTCTCATCTGCCTCATACAAACAACACAGAAATGTTTAAGAAGGCAGAAGGACAGCCAAGAAATCCTGACCAAAAGAATACTAAAAAGAGGTATGGCCACACCCATTTCAAATTATACTACTGAGTCAGAGTAATCAAACCAGCCTGGTACCAGCACAGAAACAAACACATTGTTCAGTGAGATAAAATTGAGGAACAAGATATAATTTCACCAGACAAGTTACCTGATGTTTATTTTTTACATGGATACCCAAACAACATGCATTCAGCAATGTCACAGGGGCACCTGAGCATCAGCATGCAGACAAAGAAATCTAGAACTTCGCTTCTCATTGCACACAGACTAATTCCAAATGACTCAAGGATATCAACATAAAACCCGATACCCTGTAACAGCTAGGAAAGGAGAAGGGGTACACTCCAGTGTATAGTCACAGAGAAGGGCTTTCTGAGCAAGAGTCTGGGAACCCGGGAGAAAAGATCAAGAATCAATGAGTGGGCTCTCATGAAACTAAAAAGATTGTGTGGAGTCAAAGAAACTCAAGCCAGGAAGAGGCAGTCCACAGGACGGGAGAAAATCTGTGCTACCTATTATTCACCTGAGAGAGAATTCGTGGCTAGACTATATAAAGAACTCAAATAATTGTCTTAAAAAATAAACAAAGAGTGCTCAACATCCTGAACCATTAAGGAAATTCAGATTAAAACTCTTCTGGTTTGCCTCAGTCAGGATGGCTATCATCAGGAAAACCAGTAACTCCGTGTGGATGCAGGGAAAAAGGAACCTTTGCACACTGTCGGTGGGAATGCAAACTAGTGAGGCTACTTTGGATATCGCTATTTCAGTTTCTTAAAAATAAAGAAGAAAGAAATGAATTATGATGATGATGATGATGAAATGCAAACTAGTGAGGCTACTTTGGATATCGCTATTTCAGTTTCTTAAAAATAAAGAAGAAAGAAATGAATTATGATGATGATGATGATGATGACGATGTTAGAAATAGAACAGTCCTACGACCCAGCTAAAGCACTCTGGGCGTCCACTCCTCCTTCAGAGACACAGACTGTCATGTTCGTTGCTGCTGTCTTCACTATAGCTTGGGAATTAAATCAACATCAATGTCTATTCACAAATGAATGAACACAGTGTGGTACCCGTGCACAACGGAAAGTTACTCAGCTGTGAAGGAAAATGAATCATGAAATTAACAGGTAAATGGATGGAACCAGAAACAATTATAGCAAGTGAGGAAACTCAGGCCCAGAAAGAAAAAGATGGTATGTTTTCTCACATGTGGAGCCCAGCATCAAACCTTTTTTTTTCTATATTTTACATGAAGCATAAATGGAAGTCAGTAGAACCGAAAGGGGTTAATATTTTGTGAAGAGGAAATGTGTGAGGGAAGGAAGAATAGTAGATAATGTGCAAAGTTAAAATAGGTGGAATACCTGGGATGGAACAGCTTAAACAGAGAGAGACATAGCAGTCTCTGAAAAATCGAGGGGTGAAGGGGAAGCCACCCAAAGGAGCACACAAAGCTGGACGGAAGCCTGCAGTCTCAAAACCCACACTGACTTTTTCATGGTGACTCCTGGTTTAGGGAGTCACATTCAACCCTCTTTAAGTCAAGGGGGCCGGCATGTTGAGTGTGACACCGAGACACGACAAGCTACAACTGCTCTTTGCAGACAGTACTTCGTGGTCACCCCTCACAACTCCTCTCCTCAAATGTGCACCCGTACAGGTGGATCGTCTTCCCTGTTAGGGTTGTCATAGAAACCAATGTGGGAATGAAGCAATATGAATATAAAATGCCGCAAAGTTATATTTATATCTCTCAGGGAAAACTTATTACCTAAGGAAAACATTGACAGTACTTCTGCCTCCTGTGGAATTGAGACAGGCAGATTCCAGGCTGTAGGCTCAACATTGCTAAGCTGTTTATGGAGCTGGATTATTCCAGCTGTGGAGCTTCGATGGGGAGTTTCCTCCTGTTGATTTACTCACCCCATAATCACCACCCAAAAAGCATTTGTTCAGAGCTGATTATATACAGATACTGCCCAAAGGACTGCTTCACAATGTGCCGAGGCAGGGAATGGCCCACAGTGTCCATAATCAGGGAATGTCACACAATAGGCCAAGGTGGACGGTGTCCCACAGTGTGC
>NW_004949105.1:8113870-8122585 GCF_000317375.1 Microtus ochrogaster | reverse complement strand
CACAGTGTGCCTAGGCTCTGAGAGGAGCAATGACAAGGGACGGCTGTACACACGGAAGAGGGACCTTACTTACTTATGTCATTTATTTTGGTTCAGTGAACTTGGGAGGCAAAGATGAATCCATCCTCCTCTCCCACTTCCTAGAACATTGCTGGATGCTTCTACCCAGAACACAGACCTGACATGCCATGGTTCTTGCCTGTATTGGCAGGTTCATCTCTCAACAAACTCTTCTTCCTTCACTGTTCCTATAGGAGTCTACTCAAAACTTTAGAGTTCAGTAGACATGAGCTGTACTTCTACATCTGCTCGTTGTCCTTGCTCTGAACACAGTGTTCCTGCCATGTTCTGCCCCTCAACAAATACTGTAAGAGTCAGGTAAGAATGTGCTTCAGATTTTCATCTAAGAGATTCTCCCAACACCACCCCACGCCTTCACTCTGTATGGATGACCAAACCATGTTTAGCACGGCAGACATTGACCTTGTTATTCTTAATTTCCCTAATGATTTACATAAATTTCAACAGAATGGGATTATGTCCTATTCATCTCAACATGTCTAATGCCTGAGAGAGGAAGTTGTCACCTAATAAATGTTTGCCAAGCATACAAATATTTGAGAATTATCACTCAACTTACTTTTTATTATGGTCATTTTGAACTGAATCTGATCAAACGTCTTCCAGGAAAGCATACTTTATCTCCAGGAGTGTTAGATCATTGAATTACTTTAAATATTTATGATTTGCTTTGCCTTATTTATTGTTGCATTGCCTGGTGAGCAAAGACGCAATTATTTAAAATTATAATGGGAAGATCTTTGTGTGAGAGAAGAAAACGAGTTTTTGTGGTGTTGACGTTTATGAAGACATTTGACATCTCAACCACCAAGCATCACAATAGTAAGGAGCAAAATAACATTAAAATTATAAGACGGTGACAATGACACATCCCAGAGCTAAACTGTGGGGAGCAGCAGGCTTGTGCGCTTACTTTTAGCTGGAGAAAGTCAAGGAGGAGACTTTAGTCTATGAGTTACGAGAAAATATTCTTGAGCACCTTATTTTATCTACATTTACGTTAGTGTTATCTTTTATGTTACAGTGAGAATGTGTTGGAACTATTTGACCAGTTTTTCAAGGGTCCACTCATAATTAATTAATTGGTCTCATAGTCATGTTACTTTATAAGATTTCACATTGAAAATATGAAAACAAAGAGATCATCAATACAGCAGTACTGTCAATTGGGCCTCATCCATCACCTCATGGAAAGTTCATCTACTCTGCATTAGACAGTCTTCCTCGGGATTTTTTTCTCAGGACTTCACTTGCATGAATATTTCTTTAGGAATCATGCGTGGTGAAGAAAGTACATTTTGTGTTTGTCTTTCATCGCTAGGAAGGACATAACCATGATAGCTAAAGGAAAAACAGAGTTTCTCACATCCGCTGAGCCCCTGTTGGGCCTTCAAGCCAGCATGAGGCCTGTGGCAGGATCCTGAGTGGAAGGATGAGGCTAAGCATGCTGCTTTTACAGCATCCACATTTCAACTGTACCTCCAGTCCACCAGGTCGCTGTACCATGTCCCTCAAGAGAGATGTTCAGTTCTCTAAGTGATCCCAGGAAGTGGCCATATTATGGCTTCGTTTCATGTTTACAAGAATGGCAGCTCAGTAGCATGCCAAGGGTCATGCATTGGAATTCAATGAGGCTCTAATACAAGTAGATGACAATGGGCCTCTGAGTGCTAAAGTTTACTCCATTGGATCAGTGTGAGTGAAAAGAGACCCGCGTGGAAGGCTCAGCTGAGCTCCCAGCACTGCAAACTGCAGCAAATGCAGGTGCTGCCCATTGAGAGAAGAGCATAAAACATGCCCACCTTATTTAATGGCCTGTCCTTGCCATCAAACCACAGGTACCACAGTTTTGTATAGGGTTTTATATAGTTTTTCAAACTAGCTTATAAAGTATTACATTTCATTATAGAATTTCAAACATAATTTATTGTGTTGATCCCATTCTCCTCTTCTTCTATACCCTCCCTTATACTCTTTCATGCTTAAATAACCTCCCCTCTGCTTTCAGTCCAATTATGATCCATTGCTCTCTTCCCTTCCTCAGCTCCTCTTTGCCCCCAGCTCCTGGCCTTCTTCTTCCTGGTGTTAGGATCTATACTCATACTCATATATATACACTGAAAGGTAAGATCAGTGTATGAGAGGAACTATATAATATTTATCTTTTGAAGTCCAGATGATAATGCTTAAGGAAATAATTTTTAGTTTCCTCTACTTGTCTGCAAATACTCTAACTTCATTTTGCTGCAGAGCTGTGCAAAATTGCACACATGAACCATGTGGGAAGGTTCTCCCCTCTGTTGATGGGCAACCAGTCGGGCTCCACACCTAGCTGCCATGAGTAGTGCACCTCTAAAACCACAGCCTTAAATCCAGGTATCTCCAGGCCATTTCCCATCCCAGCTTGGCTCACCCAGCTCTGTGAGCAGGTGAGGTCCCCAATCCAGCAGCATCTGCCCCGTCTGGGAACATGCTGGAAAGAAGAAGGTGCACTGGGCAGAAGCCAGAGTCATATTTGAAACTTATCACCATTTTCATGTGATTTTTATGCATAGTTAAGAGAAAATCATAACTTTAACTCTTCTCAGCAGATGGTGGACCATGACAGCCCTACCCAATGGGATTTCATTTTCACTGAAAGCGAAGGTCAAGTTCCATGCGATCATTTCTCAAGGAGTCTGCTAACTACACAACAATTATTGGCCATGTTTTCATGAAAAAAAAATTCCTGAAATCATAATTTGTGTATTTACAACAAAGATTTACTAAGTCAATTTTGTGTCCAGCCCTGTTCTAGAATCGTGTATTTTCCTGTTTCTGGGAAATTAAACAATGGACTTCGTGTGTGAGCTTAGATGCCTGTTTCTCCCAGAAGGTATGCGGACTCCAGAGGGCAGCTTTGGGCATAGGTCGTAAAGTAAATTTCTGCCTTGTTTGAGACAGGTTCTCTCTCGTTTAGTGCTATGTATACCTGACTAGCTTCTGGGGAATCTCCCATCACTGAGTCCTATCTTGACTTGGGAGCCCTGAGACTACAGACGTAGAGACAGTCGTGTTCAGCTTTAGGTGCGCCCTGGGGAGCTGACCCAGGTTCTCACGCTTGTTGACAAGTACCATACCCACTCAGCCCTTGGTCCTATGGATAATCAGTTCCCTTCCATATACACAGAGACTAAAGGAATAGCCATTCAATACTAACGGAAGAGCCCAAAATACAAGAGCTGTATTCGAACCCCAGTCTAATCGACTGTGAGTCCCACGTTTCCTGGATTCAATCACAAATGCAAATGCTGCTAAGTAATTTCAACATCGTAAATGGGCAAGTAATTTTCAAGGCACTTAGAGTATGTGTTTGCTGTGAAGCACCAATCTCCAAGGTCCTGCTGTTCTGGGAAAGATTATTCATAGACTAAAAGATTATATCAGATATTTTCATGCTCAGTGTTTCTTTTAAAGTAAACATGTTTTCTAAAACCATACACTAGAAGAAATCAAGGGAAGGTCTGGGGCCACCCATCCTAGGTCACCACCCTTGCCTCAGCCTCCTTCTGGCCTTGGGGCCATTACAATGAATTGTATTTTGAACTTTAAACAAAGGTTTCTGGCCTCTGTGTTTTCATTTTTTGTACAGCAAGAGATTTATTCAACCTCGTTGCTTCGTGCCATTTTATGACTGTGCTATGGTCTCTATAGTTTACGGTTTCTTCAGTGATGGGCACTGAAGCCTCCAAGTTTCAGTTATTATGAAGAGGAATATGAGCACTGCTATTTGCTGGATGCTAGCGTCCACAGAGGTTTGCCAGTAGATGTTGCCCAACACACCTTCAACGTGATTTTCCTCCTCCACAATCCCCCAAACACGGTTGTCCTACATGCTCATCAACACTTAGCAATGCTCTTTTAATTTTAGCTGATCTGGTGGCAGTGAGGCAGCCCGTTGGTTTTTAGTGTGCAGCTGTTTAGTGACAATGGCAGGCAGTGGACTATGTCCTCACAATCTGTGAAGATGTCATATGCACAGGAATGTCCTTGGAGCTGCGACAATGGCGGTTGCTGATCAGCTGATACCCACAAGAAGTCTGTCTGCTTATTTCTTTCATGGATGGAGAAATATTGAATTTTTTCCCTGCAATCCTTTTTAATTTTGTTGGGTTTTACTCTGCGTCTGTCAATTTTGACAGTTTCTATTTTTTGTTTTAGAAATTTTTCACTCTATTTGAATTTCCATACCCAGGTCCATCAGGTGACATTTGATAACTTGCTGTGACTATTTCAGTACTTGTAGAATCTATGTGGTGTGTGTGTACGTGTGCTTGGTTTTTCATCCTGATTAGTCTTGTGAAGTTTTTTCAAATTTATTTATCTCATCAATGACCATGTTTAGAGTTACATTCTATTTTCAACTTAATTTATACAAGCTCTTACATTTTTAACATATACATCTACATTTTTAATTATTATGTAAGCCTTCTCTAACTTCTGAGATGAATTTTTGTTGTTGAGTTTTTCAAGATAGGGTTTCCATGAAATATTCCTACCTGTCCTGGAACTCACTTTATAGACCAAGCTGGCCTCGAACTCATGGAGATCCACCTGCCTCTGCCTCCTGAGTGCTGGGATTAAAGGCATGAGCCACCACCGCCTCGGCTGAGATGAATATTTTATTTACTGATTTATTTTTCTTTCTATCTTAGAAATATCTGTTTATAGATGTGCATTTCCTTCTAGGTACATATTCCAGATCTTTCTATAAGTTTTTATCTACTACTAATATTTAATTACTATTAAATTTATTTTATGTGAATCATTATTGTAATGATTGATATAACCATCTCTTTGGTTTCCAACAGAGAAGAGCAGCATTGTACACATCCACTAATTGGATGAGGCCTCTTCTCTTGACTTAATTTAATCATGTCATGGGTATAAATATAAACCTTATAACACTGACAGCTGTCTTTAAGAAGCTGTCAGTTAAAATATGGTCTCTATAAATATCCACACATCAACAAATTGCTAAGAGCAATAATTTTCTGATTTGTGTTCGTGAGGACAGAAAACATGAGGGGAAGGGAGTCGGGGCCTTGTGTGTGTTAGTCAAGTCCTGCTCCTCAGCTGCAATGGACCTCCACAATCACGTTAATTTACATAATCTTTTCCTGAATATAACTCTAAACATCAATTTAACTTTTAAACATTAGGGACCGTGAGTGTCGGATGAGATGGCATGTGCGTGGTTTTGTAAGAACGGAGCAAACGCAGGGCTCTGCATCAGTTTCACCCCCAGCCCAGGGAGTACATGCTTCCTTCTCTTTGCAGCGGGTGGTGTCCTTAGTGCTGCTGCGCCATCTTGCAGGGGCTGAGGAAGAGCTTATTAGAGTTAGTATGTCCTAATGATGTCCCAGCTTGAGGACCTTTCCGTAGGGTTGCTAGCTTTTGACTATCTTCTCCGGTGAGGACTCTGCTCAGTTCTCCTCCTCAGTTTTATTGGTTTATTTCCTTAGTGCAGAACTTTGAGTTTGCTGTATTTGTTTGTTTTGTTCAGTTTTTTAAGACGAGGTTTCTCTGTGTAGCCCTGGTTCTCTCAGAACTTGTTCTATATACCAGGCTGGCCTCAAACTCAGAAATCCTCCTGCCACTGCCTGCACGTAAGGGGATCAAAGGTGTGCATCACCTTGCTTTCTTGTATCATTTCAATACAAGGTCTTAATTGGGTATGTGTCTTTCAAACATTTCTTCCAAGCTATGCCTTGAATTTTCACTCTGTTACTGGCACTGATTTTGGCATTTGAAAAGAGGCATATTGTTCTTTTCTTATGAGAACTTAAAGTCTCCAGGGTTTGTGTGACAGGTCAGATTAGTCATACAAGGATTCTGATGTCTTGAATTAAACATCTGGAGATTAAAATGTCAACAGCACCAGAGGACATCAGGCTGTATTCTGCTTCTACTGACAAAGGTCTGAAGGCGCTCTCTAGGGTTTCATGAGCGTGGGCAATAACCACACTTATGTAAGAGGTTTTGAAGGTTCACCCACTGACAGTGCAGTTGAGTTGTTGGAGGGTTCTATGAGTTATACTTTTTGCTGTATTTAAAAGGAATAAATCAGATATTTTCTTTGGCAAACACCTGCACTTAACACCTGGATTATAGGATTAAGTATTTCATACTAACCTGCTTTTACTAGAAGGCATATTTACTGAATCTTCTATGTATTTACGATTATTGAATCTTTTTATATGCAAATAAAACTTTTCATAGAAAAGAAAGTCAGAAAGTATTATGGTTTGTTCTTGAAGAATACTTCTGAATGGTCATGGTTCTGCTCCTGGAATTTAAGGAAGGAGCTGTCATACAACTTTGACAGTTCTGTGGATGCATCACTGTATATAACAGACCCTCTTGGAGAAGACTTTCCACTTGGTGTCATACTGTATCCTGCAGCCACGCTGCAACAATGGTCCCCAGCACCATGACACAAGCATGTCAGTTCCTATCCACTTCAGCTATCCAGTGTTTAAGATGAAGTTTGTGTGTCTGGTCAACAGTGTGGTTAAGGGAAAGGCCACAGGCCCAACCTACCAGGCAGGCCAAGGTCTAAGGGGCACCACGGATCCACCTACAGGGCCTGTACAATGAAGTTGCACCATCTGGTGGCTGTAATTGTAAGTCTTTCACAAAATGAGGCCATTGTCAAACACTTAAGGATTATACATTCCTTAGTTATCTGGCATTTAAAGATGTATGACATAAAGAGAGACCCGCTAAAAGACTCACAGTGGGCTCATCAGCTTTGGCTTTGGTGTTAATCTACAGTGTCTCAATCCTGAATTCTTTATTTGTGAAGAGCAACAAACTGGAAGTGACAGCCCCTGGTATGCCAAGACATGCTAACCTCACACCATTGCAGTTATATGGTATGAAGCATCAAATCACACAAGCCAATCCTGGTTTATCTTACATGACCGAACATCTGAGATTTCTGTCGTATTTATATATCTGACTAGGAGACCAGATTGGATTCTATGTATGAAGGTGAGGAATTCTCTGAGATAAATGCATATAAGAAAGTATTAAAACAAAACAGTTACAATAATTAAAAATTTGATGAAAATAAAAACAATAACTTTTAGTTGGATTCAAACAGTATTTTATATAAAGACTAGTTTTGCCAGTATTAGAAGGAAAACTACGGTGTTGGCAATGGTTCAAACATGACTTGGAATCACGTATATCATTTAGGCAATGTTGGTGCAGAGGGCTTAGACATCGCGGCAGTGCTGGATGTAAGGCTTAGCTCATTGGTTGCTCCTCCAGAATCCCGTGCTGTTAGTGTGCGCTTTATTCAAGGATAGTAAGTTAGAAAAAACTGCAAGTAATTACATGAATCTTTTAAGCAAGTGAAGCCCACCTTAGATATTCTGTGAAATTTAAATATCTACTTTGAGGATCAGTGTTTTTCTGAAGCATTATTTAAATTGCATAGTAATTCTTAGACTGCATTAGTTAAATTTAAATTGCAAAATCATTGCACATATATGCTGTGTGCACAGAGGTGCCGATAGCAACCTTATGCCATGTTTTCATTTCTCCTCTTGAGGACGCTGAGAGCAGTCATATTGGGAGACAAATGTATGTGGATGCTGGTTAAATAAATTTAAAGAGGAATAAATATTTGTATCTATATTTAATAATATTTAATATTTATGGTACCTTTTCTATATTATTAATAACTGTATAGTCTTACATGAAGTAAAAATTAAAATCTGAAAAGCTATCACTAGTATATCCAATTAATAAATATTAAGCACTCCAAATTTCTTTCTTCTGGGGTTTTCTGTTGCTTTCTGTAAGCCAAAGAGACTTTAACGTTCATCCCTGCTATCCAGCTGAGAACAGGGGCGGATGCACACAACAACATGGAGTAGCACTGAGCTGCACTCCCTCCGTGTGGAGCGGATGTGCACACTCAGGAGGGTAGCACTGAGCCCAGACACTCATTCTCCCTGTGACTGTTTATGGAGTGATGGACGCCAGAGACGAGCAATCCACGAGGGACGGACAACACTCAACAATTTGTGATCTGATTCCCAACTCTTCCAGATTAACTGTACACAGTCAAGACTCAGCAGTATTAGTTGAGATCATCTATTCAAGGAAAATCCAGGTGAGCTTCTCAAGGGAAGAGATGAAGCAAGTTTTTGCATTCCAAAAATAAATGCCTTATTAAAAAAAGAAGAAGAAAATTAAATTAACCAAGATTTCTTTAAGCAGAAACTGTCTTCTGTGAGGTTAAAGAATAAAATCATGAACAAACTGAGTCATTGAAAGCATTGTGAAGCATGGCAGTAATCCATTCCATGTGATTTTGCCACATTCAATGTGGAAAGTCTGGTTCTGATCCAGGTTTGGCTCTTGTCTCAGTACCTAGCCTAGGCCACCCAGTTCTGTGGTTGTTTTTGCAGGGCAGAAGGCGATTGGTTAATTGCCAGTCTAGACCCATTTCAACAAACATTTCTTTGGAAGAGAAAATTAGGTAGTCGGAAGAATTGTCTACCTATATTTGCATGGAGAGGGCTTTTCTTTTAACCCTTAGTTACCTAACATCAACAAATACAATTCAGTATTGCTGTT
>NW_004949105.1:8109996-8113730 GCF_000317375.1 Microtus ochrogaster | reverse complement strand
GTTTCAGGATTCCCAGGAGGTTCCTGCTTTTCACAGAAGTGGGGCATGCCTGGAGCAGAATATATTCTCTTGACTTTTCCCAACAATACTTGCAAGGACTTCTGAAGATTTCCATCTGTGACCTTCAGAACAGCGGGGTGCTGACAACTACAGCAACCGCTCTGCAGGAAACAGCCTGGAGGTAGTTTCAAGGTTAAACCTAACTGCCACTTTTAGGGGCTCCTCATCCTCCACTACACCTGCACTATTGGAAGGGGGCATGGAATAAAAGCTTAAGTAAGCAGAAGTGGGATCTCCCATTTTAACCTCTGGGCTCGCAGATGCCCCTCATCACTGCACTGGAAAACAGCAGGGGTCAGTGTCCCTGCTTGGGTCCTCAGGTGGGTTATGCATAGCAACAGCAAAGAGCGTTGTCACCATGGGTAAGGCAGAAGGGATGAGCTGTGGCTCTGCACACCTGAAACTTTGACAGACAAGGCTGTGCAGCAGCCACTCATCACACTGTCGCTGCTGTCAGGCTGCACAGAGATGAATGCCAGCCAGCTTGTGGCTCCTTGTTTTTCTCGTGTTCATTCAAGGACTCCAGCCCATGGAATGGTGCCACCCACAACCAACAACTCTCTCTCCAGCTAGGTCAAATGTCTCTGGAAACACCCTCACAGTTGTGTGTCTTCTAGTGGTTCTAACTGCAGTTTACAGTGAAGGTAAGGCATCATCGCTCCAGGAAAGAAAAAAAATGTGTTGTTTCTGTTCATTTGATTGTTGTGCAACTTAGAAAATTGCATGGTGTGCCCCACATGACCAAAACAGACAGTGCTGTAAATACATAACATTTGTGTACAATCTGAATAGACTTCGGCACCCATGAGTCACAGATTTTACAGACCTGAGTATCTAGTGGTCCCTGTCTACATGATCATGAGCATCAGAAACAAATAGGAGGTGTTGAGGTTGAGGGGATAGGGGTCATCCTTGATGTCACAGTGGCAGCTCACGCTGCCCATCAGAGCCTTGTGTTTCCCGAGCCGTAATTGCGATCCTCACACAGCGCGTCCCATTGGAACAGTAGAGAAGGACAGCACAATGACGCCATGCATCACGCCTATGACCTCTCCAAGCCCCAGTTTTGTATAGATGAGATGGTTTACCTATAGAAGTTGAAAGTGAATCCTGTCACCACTGCCCTCACAGCCCCCAGGGGGGTCTCACCTGTGGTCCACTCAACAATTGAAAAACACTGACTAAAAAATTAGACGCATAAATAAAACTTGGGAAAGAGAGCTCCAGGGTCATTACATAGAAAGATTGAGGAAGAGAGAGAGTAAAATAAAGTGAGGTTTCACAATGACCTTTAGGTCACATTTCCAAAGATTAAAAAGAAGAAAAGCGAAATGAGAAGAATAAAGCAGAAAGGCTATGCTAAACTAGACTACCATATTCCTTCTGTGTCTTTATAGCTATCAAAAGACATGCTTATTTTTATCTCTTGACTGTAAAATATTCTTTTGATTATGACAAAAGGGAACTTAGGAAAATAATAAAAAGGGTATTTATGGGAAATTTAGTCCATTTTCTTTCAATTAAACTACTGCAGCCTTGATTATTCACTAGATCATAGTGTGTGCAAATCTGTTGATTCACAAAACAAATTTTGTGTGTTTATCTCTTAGGATGTATATGCACTGATGTTTGTCCCATAGGCCACAATTTCATGGGCACACATTTGGAGGGGTGCTTTAATTACATTTCCTCGGCAATCCATGTTTCTACTGATGCTGTCTGATGCCAGTGTTTGTTCTCAAGATGACACCATTATAAACAACATTGAGCATCTCCTCTTCCCCGTTCACATGTTTTATTACAATGTCTCTTGGTGTGGATGTGGCTTTATCTTTGTCGGGATTTGAAGGTTTCTGAGCGCAGGATCGGTAGATTTCTATGATGCTGTAAAATCCCCACCTGTCTTCCTGCCTCTGATCTTTCTACACTCTTGCAAGCTTCATCTGCTGTCAATAGACTGATCTTCCTACCCTCGGTCATTTTGCTTTTCATTTTCTTCATCTGCTTGTCTTGTTTTTAATCCCCATGGCTTATGTCACCTTCACTGGCATGGAAAGCTTTCATGCTATTGTGTGTTTCCCGGCAACAGCGCAGCTCACGCTGTGTCTACACTGAACACTGACTGGTGCCTTCCCCTCTAAGGACATGAACTGGCTCCTTCACTCTGACCTCTGTCGTTATTTAGAGGCCTAATATGCTTCATAGCATCAGGTGAAGATTTTCTATTTCAGAAAACTCAAACACAAATTCTCACCTCTTTCTGTACCTGAGTGGTAGTAGAGCCTTGGGTTTCTTATTAGTATTGCTAAGTGTGCCTTCTTCAAAGCATTTCTTAGTTCTATTTCCTCCCCTTGATACAGCCAGAATAACATTCCTACAACAAGGCTGCCATTACATCATTTTTCAACGCAATATTCCATTCAGGCTTCCTTGGCCGGAGACCCTAGGGATAGCAGGCTTGCCCATGTATGAGCCCCGTGATCATGAAAACAGAACTAGCGGTGCTCCCTGTACGCACTAATATTTCTCTGTATTTCCAATGTTAAGGAGTTATCTGGTGTATTGTCCTAGCTAAACTGTCAATGCCCACATGAACCTTTCCTTCAACTAATTCGGGGACACTCTACAAGACTTCACTCAAGTCCACCCTGATCACACTGGAATGTCAACCCGAAGGACTGCGGTGACAGCAGTGAGGTTTGACCCTTCAGAGCACCTAGGACTATACATTCTAAACTAGTAAGTCCACAATTATAGATTGTAGATTAATCAGTTAAACTACTTTTTGAATCCTAAGCATATTCTTTTGCAAACATTAGACCATACAAGCAGTTATAGGCATCCCTCACTCTGAAAACAAGCATGCATTTCTTACTGTTTGCAATAGAGTAGAATAAATTCTTGATCTAATGAGGCCCTAAAGTTAAAATATTTTCTGGAAATGCAAACCATGACGATCATTTGTGCAGTGTTGACATACTGTGTATTACACACTGAGGAACACAGCCAGTGCAGGTTCACAGTACCTAAAGCCCAGCTCTGGTGAGGGTGGAGGAAGCCTGGGGCTGGGGACTGGGAAAGTGCAGAACTCTTCCTTTCACTCACTTTAGCAAAAGAAGCTCCAAAAGTCAGTCTATTTTTTTTTAAAATCTGCAAGAATATAGTATGAAAATATTTTTTTAATGATGTGATTTAATTTGGAAATTTTCATGGACGGGACTTTTTGGAGCTATTGTAAAGTATTTTACGAGTAGGGGAAATAGAAAACTTCGTCAGGCCGGAATAGTGCTAGGATTCCTAGGAGGCCTCAAATGAAGTCTGCTGTTGCTTCCACTGTTTGTTCTTTTATTTTAGAAATTGAGGTCTTGCTGCATAGCCTTCGCTGGTCTGTTACTTTTTGTGTAGCTTAGGGTGGTGAACCCTCCTACCCCTGTCTGTCAAAGGCTGTGATGTGGGATGTCCTTCTATATGCTGCGAATATGCGTCATTTTTATTGGCTGGTGAATAAAGTTGCTTTGGCCTATGGTAGGGCAGAGTATAGCTAGGCAGGGAAAAGAAGACAGAGTCATTGAGGAGATGCCAGCAACCCATTGGAGCATCAAGATGTACTAGATAACAGGTAACACCATGAAGATGTACTAGATAACAGGTAACACCATGAAGATGTACTAGAT
>NW_004949105.1:8068959-8109891 GCF_000317375.1 Microtus ochrogaster | reverse complement strand
GATAACAGGTAACACCATGAAGATGTACTAGATGATAACAGGTAACAACATAAAGATGTACTAGATAACAGGTAACAACATGAAGATGTACTAGATGATAACAGATAACACCATGAAGGCAAATGCTGATGCACAGATTATTAGAAATGGATTAATTTATATGTGGGAGCTGGCCAGTGATAAGCCTGAGCCATCAGCCAAGCAATTATAATTAATAATATCAAGTCTCTGAATGATTATTTTATAAGCAGCTGAGGGGAACCATGGGTGGGAGAGAAACTGTTCCAGCAGCAACTGGATGAAACAGATAGAAACATCCAACTACAAGTATGTCCAGTTCATGACTGCGAATAATTAAAGTCAGTTAAATCAGTTCATGATTTCAAAATAATTATCAAGCAGCGTAGACTGAGCCCTAGGATTTTTCAGCCACCGTCAGCTGCTCCCCAGCCCCCTTGTCTTCTCATCATGAGGTAAACAAACCTCCTTCCATTGTGAGAAACGGACACAGCAAGTATTCTCCATCTGATATTTTTAATTTAATGTTTAAAATATGTAGTTTGGTTAACTTGGGAAAACACTTCTGTTTCACCTTCACCTCTGACGCTAATAATATATTCAAGGGCATAGAGAAAACAGCCCCAGACTAGGTCCTATGACAAGCTAATTATTAGCCTTGTCTTAGCAAGTGGCCACTTTAACCAGGACTGCAGATAACCGAATAGAAATTGCATCACAGTGAATCTTTTGAACAAATAAAATCAGAAAAGCAGAGAATAAGTTAAGCAAGATATGCCACATCACCCAAGGATGAATGCAATTAGCATTACATAAATGTTCTGTGGAAAGAGAGTCACCTCCCCTTGCACAGTTGGAGATAACATCCTGTCATCCCTCATCCCTGAGAAAATCATGGGCTCCCCAGCCCTATTCACATCGAGGTAATTATGCCTAGCTAATAAGCGATGTCAAGGAATAAATATATTCTACAACACTAATTTTGTATGTATTTTAAGCCTTGTGCTTGAATGTGCTGGAGCTTTATCCAATAGAAGATATAATGAAAAGGGAAAACAAGAAATCCATATATGTTCATTAACTTTTTTACTCTTTTAAAGTAAACTATAATTTTATAATTTCCATGGATTCATTTTAAATATTTGTTGTTATTATTATTATTAATTATTTGTATGTATGTAAATGGCATGTGTGCATGTGTGTAGTCATATCTGCATGCCTGTGTGGTGTATGTAGTCATGTGTGTGCGTGTGTGGGTGTCACGTGTGCAACAGTGTGCATGTGCAGGTTTGAGAACAACTCTGGTTGCCTCTCTCCTCCTGTGGGCTTCATGGACCAGGTCATCAGGCTTGCAGGGCATGGACCTTTCACCCACTGAGCCATTTCACCAGCCCTTTGTGGATTATTTCTATGACTATAATCTTTTTTAAATGTCATGACATTACAAACTCTTTCTTCTGGTCCAAGAAGACTCAACTTCATGACTCATCCTCGGACACAGAGGAGGTCTCCAGGGCAGGTTTTCTGCTATTCCATTAATGCTAAGCCTCTCCTTCTGCTGCCTGGGGTCACAGGACTCTTCTGATGGATCTTTTCTTTTGTCTTTCCATCCATGCCTCTGATTGGTTCATGTCTTTAACTTGTGCATCCCAGCCAGACCAGGACTGTCAATTAGTCAAGGCTACAGCTCCTAACAAAGCATCTTCAGCGGCTCCTTCAGGTGGTCAGCCTGGTGGTGTCAGAATGCCATGTTTGCAGACCATCCCTCCAACAGGCAGGGACATGCCTGCATGATACCCACCAAACCCCACATGCTATACAGTAGCCCCGAGAAGGATCAACCATATTGGTAATACTTCCTTACACAGAGGAAATTAGTTCTATCACCCATCAGTCTCACAAATACTACTAGAAGAAAAACAGGTGCATAATTGTTCTGCAGCATTGAGACCGAATAATGAAACGGAGCTTAGCCTCTTCCTGCCATCTAGCATATGAACACCCCGAAGCCTCAAGGATAAGACGCTCAGATGACCACACTTGGTTCTTTTTATGTCCTGGTTCTTCCTCCCATTTGGAACATTTGGGGTTCTTTACCCCCTTCTGGTAGAATTTTTTGAGCTTTTCCTCAACCTAATGACCTATGAGTATTATCCACTTAAGTTTAAACTAACCATCCAGGCTCATCCCCAGCCAGCGTCCACTTTATATCCATGGCGAGTCAATCAGGTTTGTTCCCAACGCAAAGGGGCACCTCCCTTTACTTCCCCTCTGCCACGTGAGCTTGTATCTTGTCATTCTTTGTCCTAATGTGACAACAGACTCAGAAGCCACTGGCTTCCGAGAGCTTTGGTCACTGCCCAGTTTTCTAGGACCCTGGTCGCTTAAACTAAGCCCACTAAAAGCAGAGAATGGTCCCATGATTTCCCAAGAAGGCCACAGACTCTCATCACCACCCACTTTAACCAGCCTACTTCAGACTGTTGCAGGATTGACTTCTCCTGTCCGCTGGAGCTCTAGCATCTAGAAGCAGGCCAACAGAAAAGGGCTTCTGATCTCAGTGTCAGTTTCTGTTATTTAAAGTGAGGTGGGAATTTTCAATCTCTGTCTTTATTTCCATGTATGGTATAGGGCTGGTTTCCTCACACGTGTATGGGGATTTAAACTGTTCAAGATCAACTTTGAAAATTTTCTTCTTCCTTTTTATATATTAAAAAACCATCATTTTTAGCTAATTTGTGTAATTATTTTGTCA
Organism: Microtus ochrogaster; assembly: GCF_000317375.1. Lineage (NCBI taxonomy): Eukaryota > Metazoa > Chordata > Mammalia > Rodentia > Cricetidae > Microtus > Microtus ochrogaster. The sequence goes on along the minus strand of NW_004949105.1, from coordinate 8,107,118 downwards.
AGCATAGCTAATTTTTTAAGCTTTACAGAGGTCAGAAATGACATCCTGAGTAAGCTATGGGCACAAACTCATTGGAAGCTGAGGAAGGTTCACCTGTACATAGCGCTGAAAACTTAGGATTTTTAAACCCTCTCTTCTTTGCAATGGAAAACATTTTCTGTGATAGCAAAAGAGGACAAGTCACTTTCTCTTGCTATACATTTATCTCTAGATTAAATATGTATTGCTAGCTGTATTTCTAACATCATACTTGAAATTATGACAGTATATAGCCCTGAGCACATTTGAACCAGTATTGCTTTTAAGCAGGAATGGCAGAATGCATATTTAACTGAAAACTTCGATGAGTAGTTCAAGTAGCTCCCAATTTATTCTGAAATCAGACCTTTAAAAATAACTGGAAGGCAGGTAAGTAGAATAGATTTCCAATTAATCCCCCAAGTAAAATTGAGATAGTTTTTTCATTTTACCTAAGCAAAGAGAAAGTATGTTGTATTTAAATAGGTGAAAATAACACGGAGATCCCTCTGAGGTAGTCTCCTGTCAGAAACTCAGTCTCTCTAGTCTGAGCCATCCCTAGGCTGACTTGCAACACCACAGGCAGGCTTTGGGGTACGGCATGAGATCTGACAGACCTAGCTGTTCATCATTCTCCCTACCCACCCTGATATTCACACAGCATCCACTTCCTTAGGATGCTTGAGATGACTCTGCTGTCAACAACGGTCAGCAGCAAGCTGGTGCTGTTCCGATGCCAACATCACTAACTCCAGATACCATCCTTCCTTTACAGCTGCAGTTACAGTCTTCCTGATGATGGTCTAGACCACAGAGGAATGTTCAAAGTTCCTGGCACAATCACTTCTTTCCTGAGTCTGGATGGCAGTGATGCTGAAACCGAAGCCAGGAGCAGCTATGGGGAGCCAAGGCTTTTCTGCTCTAGGATGCTCCGGGCATGAAACACACAATTACAAAGCTAGTGGCTTCCATTTGTTCATAATTCAGCCATGGCTCATGCCCTGTCTCAGAGGAAGAGGAGAGAAGGTAATAGGTCGGGTCCAGGGAAACATGTGTTTCTGGGAAGGTCCCACCCCCTGTGAACAGAATGACCTGCGCTCTCACTTTCTGATAGCAGGTTTTTAAAGGATGTATTGACAGCAAGAAATTGCCAAGTATTGTTAGGCAGTATCTACATTCTTCTTTACTGTTCTTATTTCTACTCCAAAATAAATTTTGAAAAGTATAACTTTTATATTTGCTTTGCTTATTGTCTGTGTATTTGTTTGTTTAAGAGGAGTTCTCAGTGTGTAACTTGGTCCTCAACTTCAGCTCTGTAGCTGAAGCTGGCCTTGAAATTTTTATCCTCCTGCCCTGTATCTCCTGAGCCCAGGAGTAAAGTTGTAAGGCACTATATGTTTCTTATATGTTTTTAAATATTTATTTTTATAATCATCAAAAAATCAATGATGATCTGTGACATGTTGAATACTGTTCATGGTCTGAGACAAAACAAAAGGAAGAAAGAAGAAATCAAGGACTGGATAGATGGCTCAGTGGTTAAGGGCTCTGGCTGCTCTTCCAGGGGACACAGGTTCAATTCCCAGCACCCACATGGTAGCTCACACCTGTCTGTCACTCCAGTTCTAGGAGATCCAACACCCTCCCACAGGCATGCACGCAGACAAAACAAATACAAAACAAAACATCATTTTTTTAAAAAAGAAGAAATCAGAGTAGAATTTTCAGGAGCTATCCCATGTGAGTAGAAAATGTTCACAAGAGCTCTTCACACACACATTTTGCACATCGTTTTCTCCCTCTCATCCCCAATAACCTAAAACCACTTGCAATAATCAGTGTGACAAAAATAGAAGAGAATTTCAGAAAACGCATGAAATTAGAAAAAGCGAAGCTTGGAATGTGTCTTCTGACAGGAAAGCTAGGAGAACTCTTCAGACGCAGTAGCCTGCTTCCAGGTTTTAAATCCAGACGAACACAAAGCAGCACACGTGATCGTAAACCCAGGACAACAACAACATAAACCGGTTCAGCATCCTGCATTTGAGTCACCAGGACACGCAGAACAGAGCGGATTCCCTGAAGGAGCCCAGCGCTACTGCAGAAACAATCAAACATCTGTTATTTACAACAGGTTTACAGGCGGCATTTGTGGGAGCTCATCACAATGGTTTACCAACACAACCATGTTTTTTTTTTTCAGAGATGAGAAGCACCCAGGCATAGTTGTCTTCTTATGCCAACAGTGTATTTTTGAAAATAAGTGGTCATGTGCTCAATGCAGTGTTCTCAAACTGCGATAACAGCCCTTGGCTTGTTTGGGCAGGAAAAGTGAAACGGCTTTGGGACAAAGTGCAAACCAGAACAAACCCACACACACGCCCTAAACCACAATCAGTATTTAGTGGCCAGTTTCCAGAGCCACTCTGCTTTTGGGTCACAGGCCTGTCAAAATAATGATGTTGGCAGGACTTTGTTATGAAGCTGGGTTCGGCTAAAGTCATGTTTGGAATTATTTGACTTTCTCTTCTGATTTTCAATGAACTACAGAAAATGAAAGATAGCTGTTTTAAATGCTTTCAGAAAACAGCATGTTTGGGTCTGTTGATGCATGGTGGTAAGTTTCTATATCTGGTTTAGAGTTGCTTAATGAAACTGCTTAAAACATTTGATAAATCTAAGAGCATTTCAAGGTAACTTGCTGGTGAAACTGTTATACATAGGTGTGCCCCCCCTAAAAAGGCAACAAGATGAATTGAAATGTGGTCTCAGTGACTAGTAAAACAATTGTTCCCTGGAACATATTCTTTTGTGGACATTTGTATGTGCAAGAGTGACTAACACACACACACACACACACACACACACACACACACACACATGCACATGTGCTCACAAGAAAGGTTACAATCTCATTTATGTCTTTATTTTCAAGAAAAATGTCTAATAAGGTAAGGAATATGTGGTTTGAATAAAAATGTGCCCATTGATCCATAGAAGTACAATATTAGTTGTAGTAGGTGTGGTGTTGGAAGAAGTTTGTCATTGGGGGTCACAGGTACTCAAGCAAAGGCCCAGTGTGGTGCTCTATTCTTGCTGCATGCTGATCTGGATGTAGAAGCCTCTGCTCCTTTCTCAACCAATATGTCTGCCTGCATGGCACTTGGCTCCCTGCAGTGACAATAGTGGACTAAACCTCTGAAGCTGTAAGCCAGCACCAGTTAGGTGTTTTCCTTCATCAGAGTGGCCATCATCCTGGTATCTCTTTACAGCAATAGAAAAGACAGGATGGAAGCAAGATCTCAGGGAAGGGTGTACCTGTGTGGCCCACCATACCCTCAACCAGAGCAGTGACAACATTGCTTGCTCGTGAGGCTGTTCAGTGACTACTCCATGGAGGATGGCAAAACGCACCCGTCTCCCTCTGGAGAACGTCGTGTGCCTAAAAGGACGTGTGTCCAAACGGTATTGTGCTAGGAAAGTGGCATTTTATTCTTACTGTTTTCTGAGCCTTCATTTATCAAGAATCACAAGGACTTTTAAAATAAAAAAAAAACTTAAATGCCTTCTTTCTATCTCAGGGACAAAAATTCCTGGAAAATAACTACCACATTGCTCTGTGAGAATCAAAATCAGACGAGGTCTTGAAGATGCTAACGTGCTGCCTGGAGAAACTAGCACCCAGGCAATGGAGTGGACCCCCCCACTTGCTTGTCAGCAGACAGGCCTGTGAGTCCACTCTCTTGTGAGTCACCACACAGAATCATCAGACCACGGCACTGTACCATGTCCATCCGTGAGGCAGGAGACTGTCCCGTAGACGTGGCTGAGTAGAGGAAGCTCTCTTACTCTCACAAGACACCTCTGGTCTGCTAAGCAGTGCACACACAGGGCCCGGGTGGCTTCTGTTTCAGACTTCAGTGTAACGCATAGATCCTGTGGCTCGAGTTTCTTCACAATGCCCAGTGCCGGGAAAGGCATGGAGCAGCAGACAGTATCTGATGCCCTGAGGCTGGAGCTACAGGCAGTTGGGACCTACCTGATATGGATGCTAGAAACTGACCTCAGACCCTCTGTAAAACAGTACATGCTTTTCCCCAAGTATTGCTCTTGCAATTTTTTTAAAATATATATATATTTTAAAATAATTTTGCAATATGCAATTTTTAAAGGTTATTTTTCATATTTCTTTGAATATCCCTATTCTTCATATATAATGGAGTCAAGTGACAGACTCATCAGGGTCCCCCCTCTCCCACAAGGTCCCCCCATTAAACTCTGACAAAAGTCCATCAGGTAGAATCTTGACCTCTGACCTGCCCACTGTCGACTTCCACAATTCATCGCGCTGGCTAATGTTTCACAGAACCCCCTAACTAACTCACCCTCACGGCTCTTTGCCCATCCTTTATTCAATCTTGTCTGCCAGGGATCACCTGCTCCTTCTCCTGGAAACACATTCATTCTTTCAAGCCCAGATCTCCCCTCCGAATGCAGCCATGACAGGAGTGATACACACCCAGGTGGGTCCCCAGAGTCACCTGAATCGCCACTCCTAAGATACTCTTGATGTCTGCTCCTTTCTGTCTGTGTCTCCTCTGCAGACTCAACAGCCACTTGCCTTGGCTCCTTTCTCCACCTCCCTGTCCTCCGTCTGCCTTCCCAGGGGTCCGTCCAATACATTAGTTTTAAATCTTTTAGTTCCCAGTCAGCAGAGGAACATGAAGGACAAAGCAGCCCCGTTAAATGCATCCTTCTCATGGCAAAAGGGTGGCGCTCATCCTGCAAAACAGAACAGTTGCCATCTTCTGGGAAGTACAAGGTTGATTTTAGCACAGAACTGTGACATGTGAATACATGTGTCTTGATCATATGAGCCATTTCATTTACTTGGCATCCAGAAAGCCCAGAGATCTGTCTTCTCCAAATGACAGAAGTGGGGGTCAGCTGAAGGGCGGTCCCCAATGAGCTGATTGCCATCAGTAGCTAAGCATTTGTCCTTTTTTCCCCTTTTGTAATAGCGTTTGGGAGGACCTACCCTTCTAGCCCACGATGTTCTCAAAGTAAGCCCACGGCTTCCTTAGGGAGCCGAGGCTCTAGAGTGGGAAAGACTTACAAAGAGAACATCACTAACGGATGGCTAATTCTCCTGCACACACTCACTGGGCCGACAAAAACCCATCTTCAAGACACATGAGGCCACAGAGTGCTGTAGAGAAAGGGCCTTTCCTCCCTCAATCATCAAGAAGAAAGCTGGGGTGAAGGAGGGAATGAGAGACAGTAAACACACTGCTGGCTAAGTGTGTGCCACACACTAACACCTCCCCATCACTTAAGGAGAAAGCACCTAGGTACCTGAGACTTTAACCCAGACTGAGAAGGGGGAAGCCATGATGCCATGGCTGAGGTTAACTGGGAGAGAATGCCCACGGCCGATGGCCTTCAGACCAGATTCCACCTCAGCACTGTCAGACTTAGATCGAGACATATAAGGTAGTGGGAATAAAAAGGGCTAATAAATGAAAACTGGGAGAGAAATTCCATAGGCTTATATAAAAGGCTCAACTCAAATATCATTTTTATGTTGAATATTTTCCTCCAGAACAAAACTGGCATCCTGTGTACTATCGCTATGGCAAGGCGCTCACCCGGCTCTCAGCCCTGGTTTCTGATCCCAGCATCCTGCCATGTAGAGTCAGTTCTGGTCCAGGCCAGAGATGCCCCCGCGGCCCTCTATTACCTGCCCATAGAAGATGTTATGACCAAAAGAGGGTCACGGGAGTGAACAGGGTCAGAGCCATTCTTGTGGTTTTTCTATGCTGAAAATATCATTAGATATCTGTTCAAAATGTTGAAAACATTTTTATCCTGCTGTGTTATGGCTTCATCTTGTTCCTTTCTCTAGAAATTCAAAACTGCATCATTAATCATCTCGAAATCCTAAAGCATGGGCTGCCACGGAACTCCATCCAAGCACAGAAGGATTTGTTTCAGGGCAAAAGCAACTGTAAATACACATTTTTTAAACCGAAGGAAAAGTACATTATGCTGAGCCGTTATAACGATACAATGGCTGCCTGAGCCATCATATTGTTTGTTACAGCCCTTCCATCTTTGGAAAGCAACCTCACGCAACCAGAAACCTAGGACAAATAAACAGTCTGAAAGAAACAAGAGATGGGGCTGCAGAGATGGCTCAGCAGTTAAGAGCACCGAGGTTTAGTTCTCAGCACCCTCATGTCAACTCATAACTGTATGTAACTCCAGGAGATCCTATATCCTTTCCTGGCCTTCCTGGGTACTGTAGCTCATAGACACACATGTGGGCAAAACACTCATAAACCTAAAATAGTAATTTTTTTGAACCAAACATGCAATATACTTTTATAAAGGCATTTTTACTGAGACAGTGCTTAAGGTTCAGGCTGCAAAGAACTACAACATGGTTGTCATGAAACACGGTCTTAGTCATCATGGAAGTCATCCCATGTCCACTGCCAATGACGTAACCCAGACCACTGAGAAGACAAAAAGAAACTTCCTGGCTGTTGGAAGCAGTGAGACCCCAGATCCTGAATTTCTTGTAATCCCCTGATCTGAGTGCCTACAGCTGCTCCGAGCATGAGACCTTCAGGAGTTCCTGATGGCAGGAGAGTGGTTTCTGGTGGGTTTGGCTGGGGCGTGGCTATCTCTATATAATCTGCCCCTGAACAATACAGAGGGGTCATCCTTGGCCTGGCAAGAGATGTTGCCTGGGACTGGACCCTGACAGGTGCCAGGGGAGAAGCCAGACACTTTTGGTAATTCTCTGGAAACAAAAACAGAAGAACGAGAATACAGGAGTCATGAAGAGCTTCAGGGAGTTCCACAGTCTATGCGTGTATGCATCACTGTGCGTGCGTGCGTGCGTGCGTGCGTGTGTGTGTGTGTGTGTGTGTGTGTTTGTGTGTGTGTCTGTCTGTCTGTCTGTATGTTTGCATGTGAGATGTAGATATACATATATGTTTATGTGCACATGTGAGTAAGAACCAAAGGATTACCTTACATGTCCACTTTTTGCTTTAGCTTTTTGTTAATTAAATCAATGTTTAACCATTCTACACAGGTTTATAATGCAGCTTTAGCTTCTTCTGTAACAGCTTTATTTTGTGTTTTGCCTGTATAAATATGTGCACCAAGAGTGTGTCACTCCTGCAGAGGACTGAAAAAGGCACCAGGAAACCTGAAACTGGAGTTATGGATGATTGTAACCTGACATGTGACTGCCAGGAACAGAACACGGGTCCTCTGCAAGAGCGGCCTTTCATTGTTGTCAGCTTTTCAGCCACTGAACTAGATTTTAAGAGAACATGCAGAAATGTACACTACAAAGAAACAGAAATAAGAGCAAAATGTTTCTGAAAAGGCTAGCAGGTGGAGAGAAGGCTCGGGCGGTGAAGTACTTACTAGGTAAGCACGGGAATATCAGTTCGGAACCCAGAACCCATGCTGAGAAAGCTGGATTCAGGAGGATGTGTCTGTACTCTCTGTGCTGTGGTGGAATAAAAAACAAAGACTGGAAACTCCCAGGAGCTCAAGAGCAGCCAGCCTAGGAGACACAGAGGTGAACAAGCAGTTCCTGCCCTAAGTTGGAAGGCAAAGATTGACCTGTAAGCTGTCATCTGACATCAGCATTCATGACCTGGCATTGATGTGCACACACAAGCACTAAGTGAATTTTAAACAATTATCTATCTCTCATCTCTCAATCTATCATCTATCCAACTATGTATCATGTATCTGCCCTTCTATCTGTCATCTATCTATCTATCTATCTATCTATCTATCTATCTATCATCTATCATCCATCTATGCCTTATTTGTTTATTTATTGTGTGCAAGTACATATTGCCATTGGTACACAAGTATCTTTAAAGCCTTTTAAATGCTCGCTATCACCTCTGAATTTAAAACAAAAATAAATTTTTATTTTATGCATATAAGTGGTTTTTCTGACTAGGTGTATTGCAACATATGTATGCCTGATGCCCTTAAAGGTCAGCAGGGCATTGCATCCACTTGAACTGGAATTATGATGGTTGTAAGGCACCAAGTGAGCACTGGGAACTGAACCCCAGTTGTCTATCGGAGCAGCCATCTCTCCTGCTGTCACTACTGACTGTTAATGACCCATTCCTCTCCCAGAATCCCTCACCCTGTGGCTATGGCCTCAAGAGCTATGATGGAAAAGGTGAAGAATAAATGAGAGCAAGCAGTAGAGGCTCGCCATGCCAAGGGCTCAAGGGCATCTAGGAGTTTGTATATTTCAGTTTAGAAGGGCAGCCTCTCATGCTTATTTCATACTTTTTCTGTGACAATATACTCTGAAAATGCCTGCGGGCTCCAGGCCTTAAATAATGACGGAACTCACAAACCTGATCAGGCATGTCAAGATGAAAACTAACCCTGACCAGATCATGGTGAAGCAGTGGCAGCCCCTCACCTAGCACATGGATGAGTTCTCTCTTTCTTAACAAGGGATGCAAAGACTAGAGAGGCGTTCTGCGTGCGAGGGGTTTCCCATCTGTTCGATATGAGGTTGGAGCTGGGTGAAAAGGTGAGGAAGGGAGAAAACATGAGCAAGAAATTCAATATTTCAGTTGTGCGCACACACAAATCTGAATTGACCTGCTTGATAATTGTAGATGGTTTTCTGCTGCTATGTTTACTAAGCCCTGTCATTACCTATAGACGGGGAACTTGAGATTTGAGCTGGAACCTGCCTGCAAGCAGCACTGTGACCTGTGCTGCTCCATGTCACCCCGCCCCCCACCACCCTGCCTTTCAGCTAGTCCTTGATCTCTCTTCACATTGCTGGCATGCGATGACCTCTTCATTGCGAGGTGGTTCTATACCACCCAGTCCCTCAGGACTCGCTGCTTTCCAATTGAATTATGTTGCTCGGCAACGATGCATTGGAATCTGGGGAGAAAGGCTCTAATGGTGAGAACGCTTTTCTCCTGCACCCACTTTAATTACTGGTTTGTTGGGGAGACTCCTTCCTTCTTTTGGCTGTCTGAAGGGAGTCTCCAAATCCTCTAAGGGTGGGAGAAAAGGGAGAGAGGTTTCTCTGCACACTTCCCCGAGTCCGGTCCTACCCATTCCCCACACAGCCGCAGCTGTCCAGTCCCTTCTCTGTAGATGTGTTAAGATGGTCTCAGAGAGGAATTCCCTAAGCACAGATGCCTACACTCACCAAAATGACTGGGCTGCCCACCAATGGATCCCAATGAGGCTCAGTTTTGCCCAGAGTACAGAACATCCCATCCCTGTGCCCCTTAGGGCTGCTGTCTACTTACAATAGTGCAGATTCCATGTACATATACTGGTAAGATCGAAGTGTGCCTTGCTTACAGGAGTCCTGCATTTCACACCTCTATCTCAGGAAGTAAACACTCCAAGGTTTGAGCTCTGAATGGCTTCTGTCAACCTGTTGTCTAGGTCATATTTTTTTTTTTCATTTTTTCCTTTCCTTTTATATTTTAATTTTCCTGTTTCTTTGGAAGGTACCCACTGTGTGCCTTGAACTCTTGGCATCCCCTATGCCTCAGCTTCCCAAATGCTAGAATTACAGGTGTGTGATACCACAATACATCTGGGATATACTTCCTTTCCAATAACATTTTCAATAAGGTGAGGTGCCCCAGATATTTACTTCCTTATTTCATTGTCCTTCCAAATATTGAATTCAAATGAGCTGAATGTCTGAATAGGGTGGAGGGAGAGCTAACACACAGGGAAAGACTGCGCACGCATCTCTCCTGTCCTCACAGTGGTTTGGGTTCTATGCAGGAACCCCATGGCTTCAGGGAGTAAATGCTAAGAGCTGTAATCCCTGCACTCTAAACCCCTACTACATCTTTATCCAGAAGCTGTAGCACAGACACAGGGCTGGGCTGGAACCAACAACAGGGCAAGTCAGGTGGATGCGTTCAGGGAAAGGAGTAGAACATGGTGTCCTTGTGCCCACAGGCCAGGCTGAGTTGTGACAAGCAGTGCTGTCACCCTGTTTGGCCCAGAGATAAGAGCAGCCAAGAAACTGCTACAAATGCCCCCGTCCCCTTGTCCTACATTGTCCCCAAGCCTCCACTAATTATAGAGGCTTGCGAGCGGCTGCCGGAGTGATTAAGTGCGGAAGTGGCCTAAATGTGAGTCCCTCTCTCCTCACAGCAAGCCATCCCGCCCTCTTCCCACAGTGTCCACACTATCCTGGACTCCGGTGGGATCCTGGGACCACAGAGAAGCCACAGGCCTCTCACCACTCACTGTATAGACTCAGTAATGAAGTCATTAAACACCAAGGCTGTCAGTTTCAAAATGTCTGCTCCCTCTGTAAAGATTCACCCCAAACTTGAGCAAGAAGAATCGGTGGCAACCACATCATGGGAGCTTTTACTACCAGCTCCTAATTCCTCTTCTGTGAAAGGGACCAAGTGTCACTGCTTCAAGACAAACCCAGAGTGCACTGTAAGAGGCCAAACAGCAGCCAGCAATTTTGCCAGTTGTAGCCTCCCAGCCTCGTTTTGAGCTTGCTGAGAAGTCAAACTGAGCTCTCCTGTGGGGCCCAGCCCAGGGCATACAGTGCCTTCTGTCAGGAATGGTTTTCTTCAAGGACACTAACCTGCCAGGGCCCATCATCATTCAGTACATTTCAGCAACCCATGTTCTTGGTCTGCTCCTATGTCTCAAGGGGTCACCTGTGTGTACACAGTCATTCGGGTAAGTGCAGCCAGTGGTGTAAGGAAGAACAGCTTGATTCTGTCTAACTATCACTCATGAAGAGGAGCTTTGAAAACCACAAGGAAAGCATTGTGTCCGAAGCAAGGGAAGAAAAACACCCTGTAAGTAGGCCTATGGTAGGATCTTAGTCCTAATGTTTATCTGTATTTCTCTGAAATTAAATCAGATTTATATTATCATATAAACACCAGCTCTGGAAAAATGTGTAGTTGTTCTGAGAATTAAGCTGCCTTGGATCCTCTCAGCAAAACTCTGTTCATTTGTTTCCAGAGCTTCACAGGAAAGTGAAAATGCTGAGAGATGTCAGCTCTAAGGTGACTAGTTTTTAATTATTTATTTTACGAACCAACCACACATTCCCCCCTCCCATTCCCTCCTCCCACCTCCCTTTTACCCCCCCCCCCACTCCACAGCATCCACCACTTCTTCTCCACTGAAATGAAAAGAGCCCGCTTTTTCTCTTACTCCACAGGAAAGTTTTGTTTGTTGTTTTGTTTTGTTTTGTTTTTTTCCCAGTGACTAAACCTTTAGCATATGGCTTAGTGTATGTCCTCAGCTCCTGTATAGGCCAAACAACTCTGAAGCCAAAGACCTGTTGCCAGAAAAATGTTATCCATAGGTAGAAATCTGCTTGGAACCTCGAGGGGTCAAACGCAGAGGGCTACGGAGACGTGACTGCTAGCTCTGCTGTCTTAATGGGATTTCCTAAGGCAAATTTCACCTGAGGGAGATGGAGCAGCCTGGCATGGAGTGATGGTGAGGACGTGAGGCAGGCGGTGCTTTTAAGTAGGACGGAAGTACATGGTGACTCAGAGCCAAAGGGACTCACTTTGAAGAGTCCAGCATTCTGCTCTGTCACTGGACTGGACAGGAAGGTTAATCAGCGTGCCTCCCTGGGGATGCTATCTCTGTAGTACTCTTGACAGCCTCCAGAGAGCAGCACCCTACCGGGCTGCTCCTGGGGCGGGGGCTTCCCCTCTCCACCTTTCATTCTGGCTTCTGTCCTTGGGTAACCTCCCTATTCCGGCTGCCCTGTTGTCTTCCTTCTGGGATCTCCTGCCCTTATGTAACCCCTACTGTCTGAATTTCAAAATGAAGCATCTTATACCTGATATGCCATAACCCTTAGCCTTCAACTATCCCTTCTTCTAAAAAATAATAAAGACTCAGCAAAGCAAACAAAGATAAGACAGCAAATGATGAATCACACTGCACTTGAAGTTTTGTGGTCTTTTATAAAAAAATTCAAATGCTATGGTAATACACAAAAAATTAAAAGACATTTATGGTTTTCCCTATGGCCTTTCAAACACAAAATTTTGGGGTATGATTGGTTATAACTCTCCCAAATAATGGTACTAAACGCTTGAGTCTTAAAGAATTAGACATTATGAAATGCTCAGAGGTAATTTTTAAGGTTTTTTTTTTGTTGTTTCTTTAATCATGTGTAAACATGTGTGTCTGTGAGAGGGTGTGTAAACACAGTGCATCTACCCACAGTGTCCAGAAGAGGGCAGCAGACAGGCCTGGAACTGGAGTTACAGGTGTTTGGGAGTCACCTGATAGAATTCTGGAATTCTCATTTGCAAGAACAGCTAAGACTCTCAATGGCCGAGCTTTTTCTCCAGCCCTGTGGTAGGTTATTTTGTAAACTGAATTTATTAGAGGACTATTTAAATTCTCTGTCAGATTTAGCTACAGGATGTTAGTATACAGAGAAAAACACCTTTTCTAAATAGCAATTATATTATTGATGCATTTATATAAATCACAGCACAGGGAAAACAGCCCTGGTTTCACCCTGTATTTATTATTTTTTAAAATTTGTTTTATTTCTTCGATGAAGACATCATCAAAGATACTATTACGCAAAGACGGTATGTAACTTCTCAGGTAAGATCAAGCAGTGAGGTCCCTACAGACAGACACACCTTGTACCTGGTGGATGCACTATTATCCTACTTCAGCATTTAGATGATGGAGGTGAAAATTGACATAAAGTGAACTTTAAGAGAACAGTTGATTATATCTTAATTGCCTGGTCTTATAAAGTAAAAGCTGAGAGCACTCCTTATTACTCTTAGAAATTACTGACCCTGGTATTCTAGACATGAAGAACAAAAGTAGGTTAAAAGAGCTGTTTCAAAGTAACTGAACTTGGATTTTCATCTAGGCTTGCTGTGGTGCAGGATTCGTGGGGTGCTTCGTTACACCCTGGGCTAATGCATTCAGAGCTTCAGAAGAGAGTGGAGAGGGGGTGGAGGGAGGAGAGAGAGTGCAAAGGGTGAGGACAGAGAGGGAACAGGAACGAGAGGAGAACGGTAGCTGGCTTCCACGAGAATGTAAATTAAGAACAAAATGTAATACACTTAATGTTTGGTTTGCATATTCAAGAGCATCCGAGTTTCAGGACATGGCTTCCCTAGGGTGGATGTCGAGAATGAGGATGTGCGCATGTGTTTGTTCTGAAAGTTAAAGTGTCTACCATGGTGACTCATGGGAAACGATGAAGTGATTTGAAGTAAAGGAGTCATTAGACATGAGAGCCATTTGATTAAGTGAAACAGATCAACTGTGTACGCCAAGCATGACCATCTCAAAATTTAGGGAATAAAAACTTCCTGTGCTGTCATGGAAGGGGTTAGCCAAGGAAAACAGCTTTGAGAACAATTTATCAAATATAGACCAAAAAACCAGGGAGAGAGGGAGGGTGGGCATGAAGATGGGCAGAGGGTGTCCCCTGGCTGTCTTTTCTGAAGACTTGGATGCTGCAATTGAAAGGATGAGACAAGAATAAGAAGTAGAAATTTAATTGTTAATGAAGGAAGTTCCCTTGTGAATAAAAGTCAAAATATTTCTCTTTCGCTTCTTCCTGCTATTGTGGGAATCTATTTAACCACGAATTCCTTATTCTTTCCTCATGGGCTGAATTCTGCATCACAAAATGCACATGTTGAAGTGCCCCAGAATGTGTGACAATTTTGCAAATGCAACTAGCTAAATTAGAATGAGGTCTCACGGGGTGGGCAGGCCCCTTCACAATGTAAAACAGGGGATCTGGACTAGGATGGGCACCCAGCGAGTCAGATACCAAGAACCCCTCATGACTGTTCTCAAATGGCCAGATTCTGCCAGAGAAAGAAGCAGAAAGGACCCTCTCAGCCTCAGAAAGAGCCAAACCCCAGCTTCTTGACCTTGGACATTCAGCTCCAGAACCAGAAATAACACCTGTCTGTTGTTCCTGCCACTCAGTGTGTGGAACTTTGTGATGGCAGAAAATGGATAAATAAATTAATAAAGCCTTCCAGGGGCACTTCCCATCTGATTACCTATTTGTACTGAGTCACGTTATCAGGGTGTGACCTCCACACCCTTCACATTTGAAAACAAAGTCAAAGAGTAAGTCACATGTTTCACGCTAGCATAGCCAAAAGATCCAATAACAGCTTAGGGACTGAATATTGGAAAAGGCAAGACTCTGAAATCTACCCACCCGGTGCTATGGAGCTTATAGCTGGGCGCACTGCTTCATTCGCTGATGTTGTGGAATTTCACTAACACGTGAGTGCAAAATGGATAGGAGGGGCATGAGAATGGAGGGATAGTCAGAAGGAACCTAAACATGATTCCACAAAAATAAAGACAGGAGCTATGAAAAAAATAGCACAGGGGTCTAGAAAAAAAGTGTGCAAAAAGGACCTCAAACTGTCCTGAGCGGGAATGTGCACATCTGAAAACGTTTAAGTTAAAATATGAGATGGCTTCGTGAACCAGCTGACATAAGTGCACAATGCACACGCGTTTCTTCACATGGAGATGGATCGCTGTGTTTACACAGGCAATGTTTTCCCAAGCCCGGGAACAAACCCATGAAGTGAACTCAGCTTACAACCCATAGTCTACATAATGATTCACATCAGAGGTGAGAAGGGTGGAAATCTGTGTCTCTTTTACTCTGCTTAAAATAATTTGCATTATGATACTGAACATAAAACGTTCAAAAATTAAAAGCTGACTTCATCCCTCTTTAACGCAGACTTTGGTAAGAACAGATTCCAATCAATACAATGTTTTGTTACCTCTGCTTGACCAAAATCTGATTGAAACATCTGGATTTATTACATAGAAAATGCAATGGCAAGCATTTTCCAAGTTCTGGCATCCTGTGGAAAATTAGGGAGGAAGGTAGACCATTAGATACTGTGTTTGGATATAAACATTCAATGTAGTCAAACAATCTGTTTAACTTAAAATTTTATTTTTTTCTCAAAAAAATCAAATCTAAAATGATTTTGCATTATGCCAATTTGGCACAGTTTGAAGAAATCCAAAAATCACCTGGCTTTTGTCTGTTTATGGATTACTGCTAAAAAAAAATCTAGACTGTGTGATTCCTGATACCAACTTCTAGGGTCTTAATAGCATTAAATACAAATGTATGTCAAAAGCTGAACTATTTAATCTAAGTAGATAATATCTTTGTCATAATCCTTGAGAAAGAACTATACAGTCAATGTACTTAATATAAACATATGTAATATATATTACATACATATGCAGTATTACTTAGTACCATTTTCTATGTTGGCCATGTCTTTTGGACTGTTTTACACAGTGTCTGCTGATCATGTATGTAAGGCTGGGAGTTTGTCCATTCACTTGTACCTCCATAACCA
Source organism: Microtus ochrogaster (assembly GCF_000317375.1). NCBI lineage: Eukaryota > Metazoa > Chordata > Mammalia > Rodentia > Cricetidae > Microtus > Microtus ochrogaster. Next base: position 8,091,645 of record NW_004949105.1, on the reverse strand, counting down.
GAACGGTAGGGGCAGTTCTGAGAGGGACTTGGATAAACTGAGTTTCTGGGAAGAGAATATTCCTAGAGTAAGCAAACAGGAAGAAACATTTCCAAAGACAGCTACATGGAGTCCCAACTGTCCTCACTGGAGAGTTCATAATGGGGACAGGGGTGGTTAGGGACACCTGAATCAGTCTGTGCTTGCAGAGCACACTGTCCCACGTCACCATGCTAACTGACACCAGCAGGATTCGGTTTGCAATAAATGTCTTTTGGACATGGAGCTGAGAGCAATCCAATTTCAGCAATGGGGAGATGTGACTCAGGTCCAAGAGCCAGGTCTCTTCTCAGAATCTGCTTAAGGGAAAGAGGAAACTGAAGGCAAAGCGTTCTAAACCACATGCGTCAGATCAGAATCGCAGAGTCAATACTGAAACCCTTGTTTTCTTATTTTTAAGGACTTTTTTTGTGTGTACATATGTGCATGGGTGCACATGAACAAATGTACGTGTCTGCGGAGACCAAGGGTCAACTCAAATATCTTCCCTAGTTGCTCTCCACCATATTTTTTGAAACAAGTTCTCTCCTTAAACTTGAAGCTTGTGAACTGGCCATGCTGGCTAACCAGCAGACTCCAGGGATCCTCCTGCATCTGCCTCACCAGCATTGGGCTTACAGGCTCTGTGGTTGGGGATCCACACTGAGGTCATCACTGTTGTCTAGCAAGCACCTTGTTGATGGCATCATCTTCTCAGCCTCCCACCACCGTTTTCTCACACTTCCTGCCATCTCTGGATTTTACTATTGCCAAGGTGACGTCATGGAGAAAGGCTTTGGGGACATGCAGCAAGCAGTGTGCGGCAGGAAGCTGTCCTTGTTACATACTCAAAGTGTTTTCCGAGTAGATACCAATCTGGAAAGGGGGAGGGTTGCTGGAGGTGTACCTCAGGCCCTGGGAGCTATGGGTTGCTCGTCTGCCTCAAGCCCGCTCCTGAAACTATTAGCTCATGCCTGACCTTCTGTTTCCTTCAGCCACTTCACACTCGCTACCTACTTCCCAAATTCTCTCTCCCTGCCTCTCTCCTGCAATTTTAATTTGATGATTTGATAAGTTGGGGAAAAGCAGGCTGGATTCACTTCTATTCGTTATATAGAGTCACTGTATATATTCACTATATATAGTTCACTGTAGAGTCAACACTCAAGTTTGAAGCAATTGACTGGTTGGCAGGAGGATGTCTGAACATCCGGATGTATTTTACTCTATTTCCGTGAGCAGCAGTCCCGGGGGATGCTAGGACCTGGCTGTGAAGGGTTTAAGCTCTGTGGAAGGACTAGTAATTTGCTTGTGTCAATGTTGCCATCATTCTATGAGTTTTCAAAGTTTCCTACTAAAATATCACATTTTAATTCTCACAAAATAATCATGATATCTTCAGTAAAGAAAAGCCCATCCCCTAAACTAAATGACATAAGCAATATCTAATAGGACGGAAGGTCATTTTCTGTCTCATCCGCTGCCAGCACTCTGTGCTTTTAGGACACCGTTTCTGCAGTCAATTTTGACTGAAGATTCCAAATCCTTAGCCAGCTTGATCTTGGACAAGGCTCGCTGACTCACAAGAGTCAGATCTAACCGACATTAAGATGGGTGGAAATGGATCTGTGGAAAGCCTCTCCCCACAGGCCAGAGAGCTGGCGAGAAAGACCCCATGGCTCTTGCTCTAGGTGCTGCCTCTTTGGCCTCTCTGAAGCCCACATCATCCAGCAGCCAGCCACAGCAGGATGTGGTCACCTTGGCCCCAGAGAACATTCCGTGACTGTCCTTTCGTATACACTACTGCCGAGACAGATTCGTGATGCTCCACCCATATAATTTGGCTTATTCCTCCCTGCTGAGAAGCCTGTCTCATTTAATTTTTTTTCTTGCTCCAAGCCCAGAGGGACATATTTTTTAAAATTTAAATATAAATGTATTCATATAGTTCAAATTGTCAATGAAAGAACCGGGGTTTTTAAAGCCAGTATAGTTGTTGACCACAAAACTTAGACCATTCTCATCATTTCTCTGTGGCCTTCTGTGTCAATAGCTGATTATTATTCTAAAAATTTCTTTATTATCACTCTAGTAAAAGAAAGTATACAGTTAAACACACCTTTACCTAAAGTCTAAATATGGTACTATTTCCATATTTGTGCACTTGGGGTGATTAAATTAATGTAATTCCATGGAAAATATGAGACAGGCTTGCTTGTCTGTAGATTCTAACATCAGCCCTCATTAGTTAGTCCCCTTTGAATCTGGGAGCACTAAAGGCAGCGGGAGGCACAAGCGTCTCAGGTAAAGAGATATTTTGTAGAATTTACATTTCAAATTCTCCGGCACTTGGGAGATGTTGATCCTGGTGGATGTCCATGTGATAAGGGTTGATTAAGGATCTAATTTCCATTTTGCCACCAAGGACTTCACACAAATGCAAAACAGAATTAATACTATTTTATAGCAGTGCTTAGAATTTAAATTAGACTATTTGAAAAAGTCCCAGTAGTATCTGGTGCACACAATGCCCAATAAATAGCAGCTATTGTCTGTTTTCCCCTAATTTATATATGTATATTTGGAATACTTTTTTTCTGTTTTTTAATGTATGTTTGTATATATGAATGTGTATAAGGGCACTTACATCCAGGAGCCCGCAAAGGCCAAAAGAGGGTATCAGGTCTCTTGGAACTAGAGTAGAAGGTGGCTCTGAGGTGCTTGGGATAGGAGCTGGGAATGAATTCTGGTCTTTCTCAAGAGCAGTGAGCATTCTCTCCAATGGCTCTAGAATCACTTTCACAGTGGGCATGGTACAATACAGCCACATACACAGACCAGGCAACGCTGGAGTAAGTAGATGTGCTAGTCTGGGTCTGAATGGGTCTGTGTGAAGCTCTCTTGTCTACTGAATTTAAGATTCCTGTATTCAACCTAAACTGTCCATTGAAAGGTGTTTTCTCTTAACATGTCTTCTCCTGCTAGTAAATGAATTCAAGCATATAGATGTTCATCACAGACAGAGAGAAAAATCAGGATTTCCCCCAACATAATTCATATTATATCCCATGACCCGTTTGGGTATGTGGAAGAAAACTGAATTTACTTTGTTAGGCATCTGTTATTGGTGATAAATGATTTGATTAGACTCTGTGTGTAGCCGGGCTTGCCTGGTATTTTTGGCTGCTCCATTTTAGAATGCCATGCTCATGTTTGGAAAGTTTCCTAGATCTCCAAGGCCTTGGTTGTTGCAATTAAAATTGAAAGGATGAATACTTTCTCTCCCTGCCCTGCTCCACAAATGGGGAAATAGACATCTGGGGAAGATCTCCATTCCACACCACACTGGAGCATGTACATTTGATGGAGGTCCTACTGTGAATCAGAGTCGGGACATGGGCATTTGATGTAGGTCTTCCAACTCAAACACTTGCTTCCTGATGCAGTGAAGGTGAAGCTGCCAGGTGGATAGTGCATGAAGTCTATGCTGGGGAGCTCACCACGACAGCTACAGAGCTCACTCTGGGGTGCACCAGTCAACTTAAAATCTCAAAACTAGTGTGCATGAACAAGAATACTGCTGGCACAGGCAACCTAGAAAGCACTGAGTGTAAGGAAAGAGAACTAAGCCACAAGCCCTCACTTTAATAATCTTACAATATGTCCCCTACAGAAGAATTAAAATATTTTTTAATTGTACAAAAGACTAGCCATCCTTTTCTTGAAAGATATGTAGGCCAAGTTCCATGGCAGTTCAAAGAAAGAAGACTTTCTTACTATTTTTGGAAATCAGATGAGAAATTGTAGCTCTACCCTGAATAAAGGGTTTCAAGGCATTCTATTGTTGGGACATTTTCAATTATTTATTTCAACTAGCAATTTCACCATTATTCGACGATCTTCACCAGTTTAGAAAGCCTCCAATTTTCAAAATGAAATTGTTTATCAATAAGCAACAGTTTGTCCTCTAACTTAATCAGAATTCATAATAGGTAGAGGCTTCTGGGGAACAAAAATAAATTTCATAAGAAACCAAAGGGACCACAATAATACCGACAATGGTATTTTAAGGCAAAATATAACTCAAACTTTTTTTAACTACAAAATAAAATACTTGACTGAAAAGATTTCATTCGCTTTATTAATTGTTAAAATGGAGACCACAAGAACTAGTCCAACTGATTTGCTTCACTTACTTCTAGATTCCAACACTGGTTAAATTTCAAGTTATTTATAGTATGAAATGCTCATGACTTGAGGAGAGATGGGGAATGAATTTGCAGGCACGGACTATGCTGTCCATGGTCCTGACCAGATGCTGCAGTCTTACGCTGTCCATGGTGCTAAATGTGTTCTGTTCAAGAGGAAAGGTGATACCTACCAGAGAACAGCTTTGATGCGGTGATATAAATGCTTTTGACTCAAGAACATGTATGCTAATAAACAATATGGCTGACAATATGTGTGATTCCCATATAAAATTGTTCTGGAATAAGATGGTCTTACTTGAAGCTATAGCAACTTATAGTAATGTAGTCATAGGGGCTGCGTTTCCTCCAGAAAAGTTTGCAGCTCTGATTCACCAATAAGTATTTTAAAAAGTTGTTCTAATTTCAAGTGGAAAGAGAGAACCTGTGGAGCTCAGAGGGTTTATATTCCCTGGGCCTGGAATTATGGATAATTTTAAGACACTAGGCATGGTGCTGAGAATGCAACTTGGGGTCTCTATAAGGCTAGCACATACTTTTAACTGCTACCCCATTTCTCCACCACTGTCAATCTTTGGTTAAATAATATAATGTTTTACTAATGGTTATGTATTTACCTGTCTCCTTATCCACGAACATCAATAGAAAGAAGATTGCATCTTGCATGTTGTCATGTTCCATGGACTAAAAGAATAATGTCTTTCAGTATACATAGAACAATGTTGGTGGGACTGAATTATGCATCCCCCTGTGATGTCACTCCACACTGAGAGTCATCACTTCAACCTAGCATGAAGCGTGTGTATGCATGAAGGAAATTCAGTGAGTTGTATAACATTCTATCACCTAAGGAACATCTAATCCCCTTCAGAGTTTGCATGCCAGCTTATATAAAAAGGAAAAAAATTAATAAATGAAAAACCTCAGGGTAGTTTGCAATAATTTCAAAGAGTCTTCTCAGTATGACTTCTAAAACATGGTTTCCTATCAGAACAGAAATGGAGGGAGATAAAAGAATGTTTGCTCTAACTATTGATCGTTTTTCTTTCCCTAAGTAGGAAAGAGGCCTGGGAGAAAGCAGATGATTTTGAATGAATATGGAGCATAAAGGTCATTGGTTTAAATAAGAATATGTTAATGAGCGTACATAGCTATGATGCCTATGAAACACAACAACAGCCAGCATGGCATAATAACCCTAACGGAACAGTAGTGGCATCCAAACCTTGGTAGTAAGCAACAGGTCTCTAATTGGACTTGAAATCACCCAACAAGAGGAGTATTATCCCTGGTACTGGAAACCAAGCCAACTCATCTGGGCTAATGGAGCCATGGATTTTGGAAGAAAACTTATAACTCTGCTCTATCAAAATAGCATAGTCCCCAACTACATTACAAATACCTGTCCTTTTTCTGTAGATAACTGTAATTCTTCACCCTTTGTCAGCCCAGCTTTTCTTTGCAACCAGCAGAGACCCTCATGGAAAAGCCCAACCTATCACAATGTGGAGCCCAGCCCCAATCAATATACATACAAAGCAACTCCCATGCCTAAGGCTGAGGGATCATTTCAGAAGACAGCATGGGAAGATTGTAGGGGCCATAGGAACAGAACAGGGGAGTTTGGTGTGAGATTGAGTCTCTTAGAAATGTCAGAGAGGCTACACATATGATGTGAGAGAAATACACGTATACATGTGTATATATGCACATGCATATGCATATATAATTAGAGAAAGATGCCATGAACTTGAATGGGGTGAGAGAATACATGAGAGGTTTTGGAGTAAAAAATGGAAAGGAGAAATAATATAATTGTATTATAACTTCAAAAACTAAAAATATATGTAAAAAATAAAAAGAACATGTTAATAGAGTTTAGATGGATTTTTGAGCAATCAAAAACTTGATTTTTATGTGAGGAATCTAAAGTTACACAAAACAATCCCCAATAAAATATTCAAATAATCCCCTAATTATCAATTTATTATGTACCAAGATATTCTTAAACTATTTTCCTTTAAGTTATACTGAATCCTAAAATAAAAATAATAACTATTAATTTCATTCTAATTTGGTGTAAAGAAACTAGAACATGACTGAACTCTGGGGGGGAGGTTCTTGCCCATGACTAAAAGAGATAGTAAAACACAGTGAAACTCCCAGGCATGGTTAAAAGGCAGAAGGAAGGGTTGCAGGATAGATAGACAGCAATGAGAACAGCTAAGGAGATAGGGTCAGTGCTTGGCTCAAAATTCTGTGAGACGTGAGCCACAGAGAACTAATTCTCTAATTAGGCTGAGATCCGAGACAACACATAGTGTCTGTAGAATTTAGTTTCAAAAGTTCCCCCTCCCTAGATTGGATTAGGAGTCAGAATGGATAACATAGAACAACTCAGGGCATAAACCACACAGCATCCTGCACAGATCCAGCTTCACTGCAGGGAGGAGTCTAGTCAGATGGTGGAGCACTCTGCTGATGATTTCACTGCACCATGTGCCAGAAGAAAAAAAGAAACAGGACAAAAATGTCACACTGTGTAAAGGGCTTGCAGCGCTGTCTTTCAGCAGACAGTCTATGAAGGCTTTTCAAATCGTCCCTTATTACAACCGCGGTTCTTTAATGCCGTAAGTCCAAAGGCTTCCCCTGTATGCTATCAAAGATGCAAGCTGGCATTGCTAATCCACAAACAAAGCAGACAGTGAACCTGCAGGTCCAACGGGCTACCCTTCTACCTGCCTGGAAAAGGCCTGGCCTGCTGGGAGCCTCAGGCCAAGAAAGGTGATGGTGTGCCCACAACAAACTGGAACATTTCAAGGATTGCCGCAGATCCAGGATGCCTGACCCAGATCTGCTGGCCTGAAGAGCCTCCGCCCAACAGCAGGCAGCCACAGCAGCTTCTGGGTGGCTCTACAGGGATCCGGTGGTTCTTTAGTCCCCTCTCCCTTCAGAAGACTGAGCGCTTTACATATTGACTCACCTTTGAGGGAAGTGGACACGGACAGAGAGTTCTTATCCTCAAAGAACAAAATGATTGGATGTTGTCATTTCTTAATCCATGGCGTGGTGTTCCACTCACTGTGCTTTCTTAGGGACTCTGATTACTTCCCAGAGAGTGTTTTGATATAAGCAGGCAATGAGGTGAATCATCCAACACCTATGGCTTATATCCTACCTGCTCAGCACCCTGTCAGCAGCCTCAGGTGAACGACTTCATAAAATATTCTCCGTAGGGTAGGAAGGTCAACACAATTCTTATCTTCGCTCTATAGATGAGGGTGGAGTGTAGAGAGGTTAAATCTAGCATCCATCGGTGGTTACATCACTATACTCAGGACAGACAAGAAGACCAGGTTTCACGGCTGGCATTGACAGTTCTGGGAATGAGTCTTGTGACTAGGATAATGCCCCACCAGTCACATCAGCTGACCTCAGGACCTTAGGAAGCCACTAGAACAGAAAATCTTCAAAGCTTCTTCCAGTGTGTAACTCTGTCATTATAAATTTGAATGTGAAGTGTCCTTCTCCTGGCAAAAAGTGCATATGTTGGCAAAAAGTGCATATGCCATACATAGATCACAGGCTGTTGTGATGAGTGCATTCCCCAGAGCTTGGCAGAAACCAATGGTCCTGCTCCCTCTCTGACGCTTCTATACCAGCATCTTTGCTAGTTCCCATGAATCATCTCTTCCTTGCCAAACTGCATCAAAAAGCAGAGAACAACTGGCTGTGTGGTGCCTGACCCCACCTGATACACAGTGAACATGACAGAAGAGGATGTGGAAAGAGACAGAAGGTAAGATGCCTACTGCTCTACAGTCATGAAGAGGAGGCTGCATCCATGACATCACAGCAATATGCTGCCTAACTAAGACATGATGCATGAGGACAACACCAGAGGACATGCCAACCTGTATAGGGAAATTTTACAAGGTCCTACCCTTGATGCAGAGAGACAGGCAAACAAAGGCTGCTGAGAGGAGAAACAGTCTCATCCGAGGATGAACCTCCTGGTAAGTTATTCAATTTCAAGTGGTAAGTGGTCATCCCTAAACACATAGACACACGAGCAACACTAAGTGAACTCAGCAGGTTCTACATATATGTGTGTGTGTGCGTGTGTGTGTGTGTGTGTGTGTGTGTGTGTGTGTATTTGCTTAACAACAATAACTATAGGAGGTCATGAATTTAACAGAAATGGGGAAGAACATAAGAGGGGTTGGAAAAGGAGAATAAGGGGTGGTAACTATTGGATATAATATTTATTCAAGAAATTCTCCAAAAATATGGGGATGTATAGACTTCTAAATTTGGATGGACTTTTCCCTGAAGTTAAGCACTACATCTGAGAAAAAGAAGTAATGAGCCACAGCTGAGGATTCAGAGGACTGCCTGATTTCTCTGGCTTCGATTTGTCAAAGTTTGATAAAATCAGTACACAGATCGCAGTTGACTATGGGAGGATGAAAAGATAGCAGGTTCTACAGTGTAGGGTGCCCATCGCAGGGAGCACTTCAAACCCATCCATGCCACTCTTCAAGGAGAAATCAGTATTTCCTGTCACCTATCAATGCCTCCATCAAGACCATTCAGACAGTCTCAAAGACTCCAGGCTCATTTGCACTTCTGTGAAATTATTAGCAAGCATTTGGAGAACAATGAAAGGTTCGGAATTTATCAGAATCTTGGCATTTCTAAAAAGGACTTCAATTCCCCCAAGCATGTGCTTCCTGATTTCAGACAAATGTAAAATCGCCCCAGAAAAGTCTCTGTTATATATTCTATGGCTTCACACTTTCAGCTCTGCCCTCCACAAAAGTCTTTTCATTCAGTGCTGCGTGAGAAAGAAGGGATGGCTTCATTAAACTCCTCTCAGTGTCTTGTTCAGATCCCCAGAGTGTTGGAACAGTGCACCCAATTTAAGAGTGCTGTTGGGTATCCTACTTCCTCATGACATTTGTAGGCAAACAAGCTTGGGGGACAACCTTATGCATTGAAAGCTGAAAATACTTCCTTCCACAAAGTGGCTGTACAATGACCAGCTTGGGCATGGACTGGGGGCATGACAATCCTCAAAAAGGAAAACCTTTAGGAGAAATGGTTTTAATGACTAAGATTGCTATCCAGTAGTTACATAGGTCTGCCCAAAGAGTGCGGAACAAGTAAAGTTTGGCATAAAGAGAGGTCAGAATCCCACTGTTTTTACAAAGAGCTGCAGGGGGGAAGTTAGAACAAGAGATGTTTCTTGGCTCCTTTCTGGAGCGCTCATTTTAATGAGACCTCCGGTTAAGGGAAGAGGTCAGAATGCTATTAAATGAGATCATCAAATAAGGGAAAACAAAGCCACTGACTGTGCTGGGAGGAACAAGTACCATCAGCTCTCACTGCACATCCTGGCTGAGATCTGCCGCAGAATCTGTAAGCAGCTCTGCCAACTACCCCACATTCCCATGCCATGCATAAAAGTCTTGCTGGTACTTTCTCCCCAAGAGTCAGGTCCTTTGTGCTGGGGTGCAACATCCCAAGTCCTTAACAATAGTTGCATCCACTGGAACTAAACATTTTAGGAACCACTTTTCTCTGTGACAACCATTTAGATGTTTGAAATACTCTGTCTTACTTTCCAGCTTCATTGCAATATAGTTTAAATCAATGATTGCACAAGTACCACTCCCAATAGCCATATAAGCCTTACATAGGAAGTAATAAAAATTGACCTTCTAGGGTCCAAACACAGACCTCTGAAGTGAACAAACCTGAGATTGGTGCCCAGTGATCTTTGGTATGGTTCACCTTTTGGGTGGTTCTAAGTCATGGCAAATCTTGAGGACCACAAGAGATGAAAATCTTACAGAGGAGAGAAGAAAGGATGTCTATGAGATGTAAAATCAGTGGAGAAGGTTGTGTTGGTCAAAGATTGTGGACAGAGAGAATAAACCATATCCATCAGTTGATGAGCTAGTGGACGTGCAAAAAGTAGATGGATTCAACTGATGTGGGATTCTCCGCTGTGTGCTGTGATTACCATTAATACATAAAGAAAACTGCTTTGGCCTGTGATAGGGCAGAGCTGAGGTAGGCGGGGAAAACTGGACTGAATGCTGGGAGAATGCAGAGAGAGAAACGCCATGGAGCTGTAGCCAGAGCCAGACATGCCGAAACTTTGACAGTAAGCTGCTGCCACGTGGCAATGCACAGATTAATGGACAATGGGTTAAATTAATATGTAAGAGTTAGCCAATAAGAAGCTAGAGCTAATGGGCCAAGCAGTGATTTAAATAATATGGCTTTTGTGTGATTATTTCAGGTCTAAGCTGGGCAGCCAGGAAGAACAAGCGATCCCTCCTCCAATATTCAACAAGCCTGGGAAGGACTGATTCTCAAGAGAAGTATCTATGCCTTTCTCAATGGTATTTCAAATTCCTTCACAATGTTGTAGGGAAAGCAAGCACTGTGGCACCCCAGACCTCCTTTCTCAGTTGGTTTGTGTTTGCTGAGGCTGCTATGGTGATGAATGGGGTTCTAGGTACTTAGCTTTGTTTTAATCTTCCTTATTCACCCATTAATATTTTACTTTTTTCTCCAAACCCCAAATCTGCTGGTCTGATATGCTTTCTCACAGTTATATCCACCATTGTGTCCACTTCCTGGCCCAGGTGATAAAACTAGCAATCTCCTTCTGTGTCTTGATTCTGTGACTGAACTTTATCACAAACCAAAGCCCTGCAGCAAACACTTGTTCCAGCAATAATGGCCAACGCTCTAGTTAAGTCTTGTCAGGGTTGTGTTGTCTACCCATCTGGCCGTCCCAAAGACCTTTCCCCTCTGCAATTGTACTCAATCATATTCTTTATCTACTGTGACCCTATCATTTTGTCTCACAGACAGAATGTGATGTGTCAGGAAATTCTTTCTAAGAGTGTTCTGAATAGTAGCAGCCCTGGGACATCAGACTCCCCGCCCCGTCATTACTGTCTACAGTTTCCCCTAATTTAATCCTACAGAGCCTGGCTCATGTAAGAGCAACATCTCTGACACCCTTTACTCCCAATCCACCCACAGATGTCATACTTGATGTTAGACCAGGTACCTGTGTGTTCAGGGATTCTACTGACAAAAACATCCAATCAGCTTACTTGAATGCAAACATTAAGTAAGCACTATCTTGTGAACTAGCATAGGGGATAAAGGGAAAGAATATTTAGAATTATGTCATGGTTTGAATATAAAATGTCCCTCACAGGCTTACGTATTTGGACATTGGATTTCAGGCAGGTGGTGTTGTTTTGAAATCACGTGGAACCTGTTGAAGGGGTGGCCTAACGAGAGAATACCTGTAGTGATAAACCTTCAGGTTCGACAGCCTACCCCACTTTCTGTCTTCTGGTTCCTGATCCACTGGGATATGAGCAAGAACCTCACACTCCACTGTTACAGGCAAGAGCCGCCATGCCTTCCCTGCCTTAAGAGGCTGGATCTTCAAACTGTGAGCTGGAATCAGCCTTCTTCCTCGGAGTCATTTCTTGTCAGATAATCGGCCACTACAGAGGTAAAAGTCACTAGTGGAAGAATAAATGAGCACTAAACACAGAGTCACACAAAGCACAAGAACAGTTTAGTCATTTGGCCAGAGCCATGGGTTCAGCCTCTGACTTCAGCACCCCTCACCCAGCAGATGTTCACCCATCCTTGCCCTGCAGTGTCTCACGGGTGGCCATTAGTCAGGGAGCTATGGAAAAAACAAAACAGTTAAAGTGAACTAATATTAACACTCCAAGCCCTCAGTCATTCTGGCCACCTCGTGCTTGATGAGCGCATGTGTCTAGGGAGTTCTCCTGGGCAGGTAGATACATTATAGATGTGTATTACTTCCCTCCCAGAATAACTTAGTGATGGGCGATAAGCATTTTCCTAGCTTTGCCTACACACTTGACTTCAATTATTCACCTGGAAAAACACTGTCTTAGTCCCAGCTGTTTGCATTTGAATTAAATGGTGAAAAGTTGTACTGCTGCCTGGTTCCCAGTAGGTACTAAGCAGCTATCCTCACTTTCCAGATTATGTCCTTGTTCTCTGCCCTGCTGCTGGGCCCCTAGTTGGTGGCGAGTATCTATGGTCATTTTTCAGATCATCTCCTTGTTCTCTGTAATGCTTCCTGTCCCCTAGTAGGTACCAAGTAGTTATAGTCACTTTTCAAAGTATCTATTTGTCTTCATTTTAGTACCTCTTTGAAGAGAACTATTTTCTCATGTGCTGCCCTCTGTAAATGCTTGAAAACTGCTGAGTGTCTACAGAGGTTACCAATACATGCACAGTTTTCAAAATAGCTGGATTCTTTGACTTTTCTAGTACTTTCTACAGTTAGCCAGCACTATCCTTTGAACTATTCCCCTGCCTGGACAGCAGGGCCTTCTGTCCTTTGATTCTCCTTATTTGATTATCTAAACACTCCTTTTTGCTAATCTACCATCAAGGCTCTCCATCCTCCACAGCCCCTCTCTCTCTCTCATGAGATGCTTAAAATTCCAAGGCTTACATAAGAAACTGCCAAATCTAATCCACGCTGATCTTTTGCTCAGCTCCAAATCCCCATTCTACCTGTAAATCTATATTAATGACTAATATCTAAACAGAACTTTAAGCATGGTCAAAATCAAGTTCTCATGCTCCCCAGTCTAACTAAATCTCCTCTCTTGCTCTCAAGGTGTGCTGCCTGTGGATACAATTGGAAAGTCCAGCTCTATGTCACTCCCTTTCCCATTCAGTCCAGTCCTTCAACACAAGGCAGCTCTCATTGTGTCTAACACAAACTCCAGCAGAAGCCTTGTGGAGAAGCTACTCATCCTTTCTTGCTAAAATTATACACATGGCTGCAAAATGTACTTCCCTAAAGACAACACCCACCCTGTACCCTCTTGGGATATCTGCCCCTTAAGTGGCATTCTGTTTGGATATCCGCCCTGATCTAGTTCCAGCCAGATGGCTCCTTTCATTGATTACCACTGTTTTGTTCCTCACCTCCCCTCTCCAATTTGACATGTTGTTTTTTCATTCCGTGGCTCTGTTATAAAAATTTCCTTAAAGTTAGATGGGAAATAGTGGATGACAGAGGTGGAGAGAGGTGTCCGGACAGTCAATGACTGAATCTCCATTAGTACCATCATTGTCTCTGGTTGCAGGGCAGAGGCCTGACCCCCAGAGCAGGATCCAGAGCCATAAGCTTGCAGGCACTGCCTGGTCTCTCCAGCCATCAGGGTCCCGGGCTCTTGTGGTCATAGAAATAGACCAGACTTCCCTCCTGGTAGGAAGGTGCCAGGCTTTTATCTGTGATTTGGTACCTGTGGTGGTGTTGGCTAGACAAGACTGGCAGACGGTATTGGACAGGAAGGGAGTAAGGCACTGGGATTTATCATATTATACATGGGAGGGGGCTGTCATAGATAGGGAGGGGGCTGTGGTATTCTGATCGATGACAGTTACAGTGAAGTCCTGGAATATAGTTCCCCTCCTGGCAGTGGTTCCTGTGGGACCCTACTGGAGAACACTTGCTCAGGAGAGTGCCAGGGTAGAGATCTGACTCTGTTCAGTCTGAGCAGCCAGCATGGCCATGCCAACTGGTAAGGGAAGGCACTGCCCATGGTCTCCTGGCAACAAGTGCTGGAGTGGAGCTTTCTAGAGACAGGTCTGTCATGCCTGGGAAAGTCAGAGGTACTAATTTGACCTTCCCAGGTCTCAGCCGTGAGTTCAGCATGGTTCCTGGAAGATGAAATGCTGTAGAGAGTGGAGGAACCAGCACTGGGGAGGATTGATTACAGATACAGGGTAATGGTGTCATGTACTCCCATAAGTTTCATAAATGTAGTCAAACTTCTTGTAACAAGGCCCTGGGATGCTCTGTGCTTTCACCTTCTGTTGGTGATAAGATGGAGAAGCCATTGCTGTGCCCCCAGAATCTTTGAGTTTTAAAACAATTATAAACTCCATTGAATCCACTTAGAAAATTAGTAAATGGGAACTTTCAGGTACAATTATAATTAACAAAAAATAAAATCCAAAGAGAAGAGAGGTATAGAGAGGGGGAAAGAGATTGCAGGTCATCTACTAACTCATTAGGCTACCTGGGAAAACATCGTCTCATGAGATAAAACCTGGCACCTTTACCTCTTCTGTATCTGTAATCCCAGCTGAAGGAAAGAGCAGGAAACATGTCCAGGAATGAGGGATGAGGTACTCAGCCTGTGTCTTGCTATACTGGCTGCCATGTCTTATGTGTCAAGAGTTCAAAGGACAACAGTGGCATAGCCCTGACTCCAGAATGAAGTTGAGACATACACTCCTAGAGGGAGAAATCCCTGCCCCAGTCCTCAAGGGACTCCCCTATTAACTGCCAGCCTCCTTCTTAAGCAGTCTGTCTGGAGGTCTTCAAATAGAAACCAGCATTTGCGTTTTGTGTATTTATCAAACATCTTCAAAACTGAATAAGATATCATAAAAGCTACATCATTCAAGTTTACACTCACATCTGGATCCCTTGGGCCTGACCTCTGGTTAAATACAGCACTGATTCAGCAGGAGACTGTGGAGGAGACACCGGGAAGACAAATGTTTTAGATGTGTGTGCATCCTCTCAACCCTGATGTCTCATATCCTAGTGTATTCCCTTGAAGATTGAGATGGAAATACCTGGAAAGGGGTTGCCCATAAAGACAAGAAGTCTCTACATCTGCTTTATAGGATTTTCTTTAGCAAGCCTGGGGAATCTTAGAAATTGAAACTTTGAAGTTATCAGCTAAGAAGGGCTACTGAGATATGCCTGCCCATAGGGAAAGAATGGGCCAACCATGAACAAGTTATCTACCACCTAGAAATATATTATCAATTTCATGAGCTATAGTTACTTATGCACCTCTTGTGGCACCCACACATATATGATAGTACACAATGCCTCTGATAAATGCTGTATGGCACAAGACCATAGTTTTTTCTATATACTATATCATATACTATATGAACATATTTATACTAACATATATAACATACTATATTATGTAGTAGCATTTCATTTTTATTTTAATAAATAAAACTTGCCCAAAGATCAGAGAGTAAAACAGCTGCACTGGTCAGCCTTACAGAGCAGGAAGTAGTGACACACACTAGTTGCCATAGAAACTGGGCAGTGCATACCTTTAATCCCAGTGCTTTACAGCTTTAATCCCAACCCTAGAAAAGATTATAAAACAGGAGGACACAGCTCTCAGACACAGTCTCATTTTGAGATTCCTGGAGGCAGGATCGCCATTTTGGACAGAAGTTGAGGTATGTGCCAGTGGCTGACTGTTTTGCTTTTCTAGTCTTCAGGTTGAACCCCAATATCTGTCTCTGAGATTTTATTAATTGTGCTTCAATAATATGCATAAATATCCAGCATATTATTTATTAAAATGTATGCCCTAAGTATAAATGTTATATATTACACTGCATCTAACTCACAAACACATGTTAAAGTCAAAAGGGCTTAATCACCCTACAGTAAACAGCTACCCTTACTTCATCTGCACTACAGAAAGACGATGTCACCATGTTAGCCATGGCCTTAGTTTTCCTTCTCTTTGTGTGAGAAAATATCCTGACCAAAGGAACTTAAGGGGGAAGGGATTCATTCTGGCTTGCAGTTCTGGAGGGAGGCAGCTCTCGTGGTGGGAAAGACACGCCACAGACAAGAGCAATGTGGTGGCAGGAGCAGGGGCTGGCTGGCCAGAGTCTATCCAAACTCCGGAAGAGAGAATGGGAGTGTATCCAAACTCAGGAGGAGAGAATGAACAGAAGCAGGCACAGGCTATAAAGGTTCAAGGCCACCCTCTAGTGACCCACTTTCTCCGGGAAGCTGGTAAATGTTCCATGACCTTCCCACACAACACTACCCCTTGATACCAAGGGTTCAAACACACAAGCCCACCCAGGACACTTCACCTCCAAACCGCAAGCACTCCACATGTGTATTTTAATTGAAAAAAAAAAAAGATGTTTTTAAAATAGTCAAACTGACGTGTTCTATGCAACTGACTTTGGCATGTTCATGAGTTTCTTTTTGGTGGGTTTCTGAGGACAGATAGCACACACATCAGTCTGGGCACCCAGAATATTTTTTGGTGTCTGCTGAAGGCCATACCATCAAGCTGTGTTGTTTACTCAACTGCCTATCACTTGGTCTCCACGGCGTCTATTCTGTTTATCTCCTACTGCATCTGGCACGTGAAGATCAAACACCTGCCTATTAAGGAAACATGAGAGCCTCCCATCTAACTCCCCAGGTTTCAACGTACCAGGCTTCTTCTCCATGTTATTATTCCGCACTATACAAAGTGACTTTTTTTCAAAATGTTATTGAAAACGTTGCTGAAATGAATATGTTAATATCTCTCACAGTCTGTATGTCACAGTGGGGTTCAGGATGAACCAAAGATCCCATCTACAGAACCGTTGCTTGTAACTGCCGCCGTGTGAAAATTATTCAGATTCTGGTTCCTCTCTTGGGTTTTATTTCTGTTTTCTTGGATTGTTTGTCTTTTGGCTTGGTGCTGGGGACCCTACTCAGAGCCTTGGGCGTGCTAGACAAGTTCGATCGCTGATCTCTGCTTTCAGATCTTGAACTAAGTTTCATTGTTGAGGTGCCTGATAGGGTTTTTCTTTTAAAATTATAATGAGCAGTGGCATAAACTTGGAAGCTTAATTCAGTTATGAATTGTTCCCAGGAATTCTGTTCACTGATTTAACCCACTGGCTGGGGCCAACTGTGACTTGTGTAATTCCAAGAATGATAAGTGCCCATTAGCTTCCTTCAAAAGCCTGAACTGGTATGAATTCCATGGTGTCTTAGAATGAAGTTAAGAGTGTTACAGAGAAGCTATTTATAATGTGCTTTTCAGAAGAAACTGTCTTTTTAAAGCATTTATGGACACCGAATATTAATATGCACACTTAGGTGGACACTGACATGTATATTAAGGTAAGTGATTTGAAATAGCCATTCCCTTCTTGTCAATCATTAGGTGAGTAACGCTGCTGATACCAGCATTTACAGCATCATTAGAGTCAAGCAGCCAAGATCCCTGTCTGTGAGTGGGCTTGGAAACGATTGGTTTTTCAGAGTCCATGTCCAGTTAGGAACACCACAGCAACTCCTGACACCTGACCACCACCTCTGGGGTCTCATTCCAGACCAGTGACGGAAGGCTGAGCATCCTTCCCCACTGGTCCACTATATATGATGCTGATCTCTGGAAAAGACCAGTGGCTGAAGGCATGGGTAGGGAATGAAAGCCTGTTCTATACACCCTCACAGTGATGATGAACTGGACTAGAGGCGTTAACACGTCATACCACTTTGTTTATGTTGATGATGGGTCATCTAGAAAGAAGCCATGGGAGGACCCTTTGCAGAACAACTGGATATGAGCCTGAAGCCTTGAGGAAACAGCCCGAGTTAAACTCCTATATACCCTGCAGGGCGTTTGCCCCAAAGTCAATGATACAGCAACAGTATTAGGACTCCCACTCAGTTGAGGTCTTTATTCAACCCTTGGACTATCAGTGAGGTCGTATGCATTAGAGGGTAATTACCAGGAAATGTTCACTTGAGGACATAGGTCTCAGCTTAGTCTTCACAAAGTTTAAAGTTTTACTGCTTAAATTTTACTATACAGTTAAATTTTTACTACAATTACTACAGTTTGCATTTCCTTCCTTTGCCCTATAGGATTCTTAGTGGGTCTACCTATGAAAGGGAAGGGATAGCTTTTTATGATGGAGAATAGAAAAGCATCCATGATAAGTAAGAATCAGGAATCGCCACTGGGGTCTGCTATCGTGAAACTCTTGGATGTGTTGATCCGTCACTCTTTGTGCTGTCTGTCACCTGAGGATTCCACAAGCCTTCTTATGCTCAGGCCTGAGGGTTGTAGGCCCACATCCACTCAGACTTCTCCTAGAGCTTCTTGTAAACCCTTTCCATGGTTTTAAACATTGAACTCCACACATGCTACCATACACAGCAACTATAAGAGCATACTTACCAATATGTTTATGGCACATGTTATATATGTAACATGCATGACTGGCAAGCACATAAAGTGGATTTTCATCTGCCTGTGAGACTCTAAACACCATGGGCTCCAGAAGGGGTCTCAGGAGGAGCAGGGGTACTGCCCTAGATATGGAGCTGGGGTTCTGTGACCAGTTCTGACCGTATCGGGGAAACTGTAGCCGTCACTCTTGCTGTTGCCCCTGACAAATCATCCCGCATGTGCAGGGCATAGGCTGCATCAAAGGGCAAGCGAAGCTCTGTAATCACTGCACAGGTCTGCCGCAGGCACGGCGGACTCTGCATTCTGGCATTGGTTGACTGTGACCTACTTTTCTCAACCGCGAGCTTGGAAGTGCTCTCCCTCTTTTCCCCACTTCTGTTGCCATGACAAACAGGCACGCAAAAAGTATTGACTTTTACAGAGAAGACAGGAAGGTCTAAGGTGACACCCACGGGCCCTCCTCCTTATGTGTGTCAGTTTGCACGCAGCTCCCTTGCTCCCTCCTCTACAGGAAGCTTTGTTTTCTGAAGTTAATTACTTTAAGGAGTTCTGAGAAAGGTGGGAGGCGGTAAATGAGGGTGCCACCGTTTGCAGATGGATTATGCTGATTTTAAGGATTAATACGAGAAGTCATGGAGTAAGCCAGGCCCTGGAAAACAGGGATACCTAAACCGAAAGCATACCCATGCAAACTTTCTAGAACTGTGGGCCTTTCTTTAAGTTGGTAAGTCCTATTAGGACTTAGTATGTCCTTAAACTCCCCACACTTGGTTAGTTTGTGACCTCATGTATGGTAAGTGTCTCCCTCACAAACTCCCTTTCTCTATACATGCCCATGTTTTCTGAGGAGATTCCCATCACCTGGTCCAGGCAGCAGTTGCATAGGCTCTGGGAGAAAGCCTGCTATAAGAATCTGATTTTACCTTCCAGTTGAATTTTTGGCAGAATTTTTTAACAGAATTGGTCATACAGATGGTTTCCATGGGCATCAGTCCCATTATTTAGCTTACCTTGCTATGTATGTTGAAATTAAAGTGACTCCTCCAACCAAGGAACTCCCAGGGAACATAGAAGAGGTGGGGGTAAAGAGCACAGGAGCAGAGGGCGGGAAGGAGTGCGTGAACCACTGCCATCCAGCTGCAACAGTGTCTTTGCTCATGCACACACAGCAGCAACGCTGCCTGCCCAAGACTGGGAGGAGCCCACCAGAACCCACTCTTTCTTGTGGGAGTTGCTGTGGGAGGGGTGGCATTCCCCTCAGCAGTGCAGACACTGGGGGAGGAGTTGGGAAGAAGGGGATTCAGACAGAGAGGGAGAACAACAGAAAACAATGGAAGGCGAATATAATAGCAGCAGACTGTCCACGTATAAAGCTATCACAGTGAGTCAGTTAAAAATACAAAGTCACCGAGAGACATTTTAAACATGTTGCTTTTTTAAAAAGGAAAAGAACACACTTCATGCCCAATTGAAAGTGAATCCGATCAAAGCTTGGTGTACAAAATTCTCAAAAAGCTAATATATATACACATATATATGTATATATATATATGTGTGTGTGTGTGTGTATGTATGTATGTATGTATGTATGTATATATATATATATATGTTAAAACATCAAAGGCACATATTAGGATCAGCT
The DNA here is from genome assembly GCF_000317375.1 of Microtus ochrogaster. NCBI lineage: Eukaryota > Metazoa > Chordata > Mammalia > Rodentia > Cricetidae > Microtus > Microtus ochrogaster. Next base: position 8,071,690 of record NW_004949105.1, on the reverse strand, counting down.
GAAAATAGAAACCTCTGTATTAGGTTACCTAAAATGTTTTTATGAATTCTTGGTCTGCATAATAATAAATATAAACAACCCACACAGCTAAGTAGAAGTATTGTGACCTCAAAAGCTATAGAAGTCTTGAATGGAGGTGAATCTAGAGACACCTTTGATGTGACATCATCCCAGAAGTAGCTCCTGACATGCAAGCAGTGCTGCCTCCTTGAAGAAAAACAAGAGATCAGCAGATACCTCAGGAAGACCCTGTTCCGGCCGCAAGAGCAGTTGGCTTAGCTCTGAGACCTACTGCTTAATTTTATGGGAGGTCATCCTAAAGGAATCCCTGTGATGGTCCACTGTGACAGCCCCTCTGGAGCATCATCAGGGTGGGATTTAGGCAGAAGCCAGGAGCAGATACAGGGCAGGGCACATGGACCCCCTTCGCTTATGAAATCCCAGTGGTAAGAAGTACTGTTCCAAGGGCTGCAGATTGCCGTGTTGTGGTTCAGGGAAGCAATGTGGGCACAGTGGTAATGAGCTTCAAATCTAAGGAGATGCAGTTCCAAATCCTGATTCTCTGTGGGGGCATGAGTGATCTGGACAAGATGATCAAGCCTGAAGGCCCAGATTTATCATGAAATATGGATAACAGCTTCCTTGTATGTACATTGGAAAGACAACATATAATCACGTGTGTGTGTGTGTGTGTGTGTGTGTGTGTGTGTGATATGTATTCACAATAACAATGACAAAGGCCATCACCAAGGGTAGCCTCTAGAGGGTATGCAAATTACACTCAAAACTCCTATAATTATAAATGTTCTGGAAATGAATAATTTCCTTCCACTTCCCCTTCTGCATGATGAATCCTTCACAACATGCAGGCGCCAGTGGGTGCCCTGGTAAACTAGAACCCACCTGCTTACCTGTGGGACCGAGGACTGACCCTCAAGGGGGGTAGCTGAAGTTTGTCAAGACAGACTCACTTTCCATCAAGTGAACAGTTTTTCAGCAGTAAAACCAGCTCAGATCCCAGGACACCCTAGTTAAGAATTTTATCTCACTGCACGGGCTCCTGGCAGAAGACGTCACCCACGCGGTATAGCCCTGTGAATCCCGGGAGAAGACGTTTAAGCACAACATGTGTGCTTTATAGAATTTTAGTTTCCCCATGTGCTGACGAGCAAATCCACCCTACAGCCAGTCTGCTATTGGGAAGATAAATAACGGGCATTTCTGAGTTGCAAGTGATCAGGAATATAACATGGTTAGATGAATAAAATAATTAATTTTCAGAGCATAGCCAAATATTTTCAGCCAATATCTGCGATTTGGCAGCGTGCCGACTTCTGCTGGCTTGGGAACACTGACTCGCTCTTACCATCCAGGATGCTGCCGTAAATGAGAAAACCTTGCCTCTGAATTCCCCGTCTGAACGCACGTGCTCATCTCTCTCTCGTCTCTAATTAAACTGCACAGAGTCGACAGACACCATACCAATGATATGTCCATAGGATCACAATGATAAAGTCCGCCTCACTAAATACTGTGACGTCACTGGACGATTACACTGATATTTACTGATGGAGATGTAGTGTTCTTCATGTAAACACTGTGTAGAGAAGGTGGATAAGGTCTGAACAGCTACCGCCTGGATCTAAGTTGATGTCTCCCTTCCAGCAACCCCTTAGGCCACATGCTTCCTGGTATACGATCAAGCAGGAGCACAATAAGCCCTTGCTATCTGCAAGCTCTCTCCCCACACCTCATTTTCTCACCCCCAAAGAGCAACATGGCTCCTTCTCGGGCTCCTGACTCCCTAGTGATTTCCCGACACTCTGACCCACATGATCTTACAGTTCTTATCTATCTCATTTTATCTGACCCAATGTTGTTTTATGTTAACCTTATTTACCAAACTACAAGGAAATAAACAGTGGGGTTAAAATGGCACCTGGCTAACTGTGTTAAAAGATGGGGTGAACAGAAAAACAGAATGTGAAAGAAAAATTATGAACTCTGAGAAGATGGCTCAGTTGATAAAGAGCTTGCCACATAAGCACTGGGTGGGTCCTGTATTTGGGTTCTGGCAGCCATGTTAACTGTTGGGTGGGGTTGTACATGTGTGTGATCCCATTAGAACAGAAGGTCCGTAGACTTTCTGGTCAGACAATCTGGCTGAATTAGTGTGCTGTAGGTGCAGTGACAGACCTTGTCATAAAACCTAAGGCAGAGGACAACTGAAGGCCATCCAGTATTGACCGCTGGCTTCCACACACGTGTTCACATGTGGGAACAGGAAGGAAGGGAGGAAGTGCCAAGGCGGAAAGCACTGGTAGTCTCTAAACTTTATGCCAAACAAAGGAGTTTTCCTAGACTAAGTTGCACGGGAATCCCATGCAGTGGGGAGTGTTACAACTGACTAGGCCCTGAAGCTCTTGCTAGGACATAGATCCCAGGTTAGGCCTGGAGCCTAGGCTAGACATTGGACCTGGCTGCATGTTTAGTTGGACGTGTCTCCGTAAAATGCCATGCCATGTTCTGCTTGCTTGAGCAGCTGAGAGCCACCTCTATTTTCCTATATTCTTAAACTCTAAATGTTGAGACATTGTGGTTTCTGCAAGCATGCTACTGGTGTCTGTGTGCAACTTAACAAAGAAGACAGCATGCCCTGTGTCACTCAGCATAGAGGATAGTCAGCATACCCTGCGTCACTCAACATACAGGGGACAGTCAGCATACCCTG
>NW_004949105.1:8066992-8068812 GCF_000317375.1 Microtus ochrogaster | reverse complement strand
GGACAGTCAGCATACCCTGTGTCACTCCGCATAGGGGACAGTCAGCATACCCTGTGTTACTCACATAGAGGACAGTCATCGGTGTACTCTTCCTATGCCACTGTGCGAGCTCACAGTTCCACAGTCATGGATGGCTATTTCTCAATACCATTATCTGCCACTGCTTAGTCGCTGTTTCTAAAGTGCAGCTAACAACACACAGACAACCCAGGTCATGGCTATTTAGACACTCGGTAAGCGTGTAATTGTTCAAATAATTCTCACATAATTGTTGACATCATTTCCATTCACTGAGACCAGAACTGCATCTTACAATCTTCTTTGAAAAGAAATCAATTTTTATGAAAAATTAATGAGAACCCGTAGAGGAACCTTCATGTTAAAATCTATGGTTCTTTGATAATGACAGGCAATCACTTCGATGGTTAGCAGCCTTTCTTAACAATTGTTCTTTTAACAGTGAGAATATTGGTTGTCCCGGAACAAAGTTTCCCATGTAGAACCCTAAACTTTATATAGTAACCCAAAGCTTTAGTTTGGTACACAATTTTATACAAGTGATTTTTCTGAGTGCCAAGTGGGCTAGAGTCAAAACAAATTTGCTTCTCACCTGTAAATTGCTTTTTGCATGTTGTATGGACACAACATCAGTTATCTGTAATTACTGAAAACAACCCACAGCACTGGAGAGTTCCTTTCTATCAGATCTGTGCCTAACAGAGATGGTTCACTTCTTCCTTTTTCTCTGCATGTTTATATATGTATGTGTGCAGGTGTGTGGTATACATGTGTTTATATGTATGTGTCCATATGCCTTCATGGGTATGCATGTGCAGTGCATGTGTGTTTCATGTGTTTATTTCTTGAACAATCACTGTAGGGTCAGCCTCTGGGAAGCAGATGCCTCTAATTATATTACTCGTGGACACATTCATACTTCTTAGCATAAGGCCTGGAATAAGGAACTCGTTCTAAAGGAAAGAAAGGGTTTTTACCAGGAACGATGGGCCCCATGGAGAATCTTTCTACATGATCTCGCAGATTTGCCCTGTGGAAATACAGAAGCTCTCTGCCCAACTACTCTCTCTACTTAGAGGCAGACCATCTCTCTATACTAAATAGCGTGGGAGATCTAGAGAGTTCCTTTGACAAGAGAGTCTCCCGCCGGCAGTGCCAGGGAGAGTTTAGCTCATAACCGTTCTACTCCTTTCCTACCAGGGTCCACTACAGATTCTTCTCTACCTCCCCGAAGGAGCCGTCTCAGCTTCCCAGAGCACAAAGCCGTTCATTAACACACATCCTCCCATCTCCTGCCCCACCACTGCCCAGACACAGTTTCCTTAGACAGAGCGCAAAATAAATTGCATACATTCAAGCTTTGTTTCCACCTTGACAGCTGAAGGAATTCAGCAGTGATAAGGAAACTCTAGTAGTAGAGAGCTGCCCAGCAGCTCAGGATGTCCAGATACACAGGGTTTCTGAATGAGCCAGGTGAAGAAGATCCTACGGTGTGGAACTTGAGTTTTAGCACACCAAAGTCTGCGTGCTAAGAGCTTTGTTCCCAGGGTGGCACTGATGGGAAGTAATGTAACTTTGTGAGTGAGGGTTCTCATGGCAGGTCCTCAGGTCATTAAGGGTACACCTTCCCAAAAAGGTTATGAGATGCCAACCCTTCCTGTAGTTGCTGTTTTTTAACTCCTTACTCTTTGGCTCTTTTGGGGGGCCCGCCTCCCAGCTCCCAAATAAATAGACACAGAGGCTTACTCTTTCTTTTGAGTGCCCAGCCTTAGCTTGACTTATTTCTAGGCAGTTTTTCCTAA
>NW_004949105.1:8045459-8065662 GCF_000317375.1 Microtus ochrogaster | reverse complement strand
TTCATAGGTTTGTGGGTTAAAATCTGGGTCTTCTATACGATTCCATTGGTCGACTTCTCTGTTTTTATACCAATACCAAAAAAAAAAAAAAAAGACATATTGCTATGCCCAGACATAGACAAAATTGTAACACACAAACATTAGGAACTTACTAAGTGAAAGATGAGAACTAAGTAATGAAGAGAGAAGGCAGAGACATACCAGGGCATGGCTGCCTCATTTTAAAGTGTCCCAAGACCGTCTGTGTCAACGCTGAGGCTGCTTTCCTGGTGACCTTGAGGCAACCCTGAGTTTGTAACGTGGTTTCCCATTATGTCTGACTCCAAGACACAGGCCAGAACAAGCTAACAAACTTGCTTCTGGGAAAGGACAAATTCAATAAATTCTCATTTTAAATTCATGTGTAGTCTCTAATGACATAGTTTAATATGATTATATTTTCCATATTGAGACAATTCATGTTTCAGTGAGCAAAACCCTTAAGATGAAACTCAAGGATGACCAGAATTACTAAAAATATCTGCTGTTTACGTCTTTTCCTCATCTCACCTCAAATAGTCCTTGTCCCTAGACACCCTTGAATAAACAGTTAAGCCCACAGCTTTTTTGTCCTGCCCCATTTGCACAGTCGGTGCCACAAACGTATTGGAAGAATTATCAGATCTAGTCTGAGTCCCTGGGCAGGCAAGGTTTATAGGACATTGTGCTCTCTGGGAAGGGGGTTCAAAAGCATCTGGACCGCAGGCCATAGACAGACTTTCCTACCTGTGTCTGCACCTACAGAGTAAGCAACACTGTGAGAGCTGAGTGAGGACTGGGTTACATGTCTCCTGTAACACAGCCGTGTTATGTAGTATTAGTGATGACAGGCACCCCGTACACGCTCCATTTCCTCAAGGTCCTGGAGACTGATAGATGGTTCTGAGAGTCCCTGGAAGCCCTAACATACATTCATTCACACTGCCATTTCTTCCATGGAGAGCAGGGACCTGACCTGAACTCTCTCCCTTTGTAAGAGGGTTTGACTGATAAGTATAAAGCAAAAATAAAATATTTGTTATGACCTATCTTTATCCTGTGATATAAGAAAAAAATCAACTGAGGGGATTTCTCTGCTCACACACAGCAGAGCAGTAATGTAGATGTAGGCTCCCCAAGGTTCCTAATAAGCATTGATACTGAATATGTGTGTGTGCCAAGGGGTTCGGTACACAATCTGTTCAAAGAGAAACTTGGGTTTCTTTGAAAGCTATTGTGGGCAACATTCCATTACTGGTCATTTTTTTCGTCTGTTTGACACCGTTCTGTTTCTGGAGTGGTTTTGTGACTTGAAATATTCCCAGTTTCCACTACAGCTACACGCTCTTGCTGCACGAACTCCTGAACATTTACACTGCACGGGATTTTTACCACTGAGAAACATCAACATTTTTAAGTAGTTATGTTCTACATCTTCGCTAGAGTTGCACTCAGTTTAGAGTTTCTGCCCAATACTCTACGGAAAAGAAGACTTGGTGATGGCACCTCTTAAAGGGGCCTTTCAGTTGGATGGAAATGAGTGGCTTGATTCTAGGCTGTCCATTCTGTTCCAAGAACTCACCACAAGGAAGCTCCTCAGGAGAGGGTTTGGAGACACTGGATGTCTATATGCAGAACAATAAAACTAGACCCCTTTCACTCCAGATGTAAAATGGTCTCCCAGGACATCCTCTCAGGTAAGACCTCCCAGGACATCCTCCTAGGTAAGACCTGCCAGGGCCACCTCCCAGGACATCCTCCCAAGTATGACCTCCCAGAAAGACATCACAAGCAGACAAACAGGACTATGTTGAACTAAAGGCTTCTGCACTACAAATAAGGAGGTTTGGGGATAAAGAATTGGCCCAGGAGGTGGCCAGAAAACAGAAAGAGTGAGGAGATTCTGCAGGTGTGTTTTATAGCATGCTGACTACGCTAAAGGGATGTGCCATTTGCTGAAGATGACTTGAAGATTAGGCCTGAGATGTCCACCTCAGGATAAATAAGGTGATCACTTGCATTAATTGTTTCATTTAATCATCATTTAACTTATATCTCTGTCCAAAATGGTACTGTGTGCACCATTTTTATTTATTAAATGTGCTTTAGTAGTTCTGGGAGAGAAGACAAAGCCTTTCTATCAGACAGACATGTATTTCATAACAGCAGGTGGATTGGGTCTAGGTTCCATTCTTTGTAGGTACTTGGCCATCCTAAGATAAAAATTGCTTCTCTTTTAGTATGTGTGTGGGAAGTATCCTGTGCCTCTGCATCCAACCCAAAACTGTGGACCAGACACACCTGTGCATCTATGCCTATCGGTTCATGATTCAAAACAGCCAAGAATTGAAACGAGGCTAGAAGTCTAATCCACAGAAGAAAGGATAAAGAAAGCATGGTCCAAATACAATGGGATTTTATTCAGCTGTTTTATACACCTGTAACTTATGGTGTCTACAGGAAAACAGATGGAACTGGAGACATTTATATGAAAGAAAATAAGCTGGACTATTTTGTTAGAGGAAGTGTAGGCATGGCTTTTCCCATGTGAAGAGCCTGGGTTTAAGTTTGCACATATGTGTGTCTGTGTCAGAGAGGGGAAAGTCTGAAGGGGAGGGTGAGAATCTATAGGTCACAAAAGCAGAAGAAGCTGGGGCCCACTGAGGAGAACACGGGGATTAACAGTCAAGAGGGCAGTGTGGGGGTTGGGGAGACAGTGGGAGAATCAATAAGAACCATGTATAATGATAACCATGTATGAGACTGTGACAAAGAAACCAAGTATCTGTATGTTAGACACGATATTGATTTTAAAAATGCCTGGGCATGCAAACACCAAAACCCAAACCTACCCCCAGAAAGTTCACAGTGAAATTAAAATCACCTGGTCCATGGGTGATTGTATATTCTTCACTAGTTTGCAGTGTATAAAGAAGCCTCTGTGGAAGAGTGTGAGGTTTGAACACTTTCTATATGCAAATAGCTGTTTTACAGTTTCACAGAAGCTACCTTACATGTAAGTATATTACTACATACATACACATAAAGACACACGCATATGCCTATGCTATTCGTTTACTGGGAACTATTCTCCGTAAAGTTACGTTATTAAATTCCAGGTAAATCTAGCACTAGGAACCCTCCAGGGTCTATAGCATAATTTCACATGCAATCTAAACTCTTAATAAATATCTGTTAACTGACCTGCGAGCTAATTAATACTCATTAGTCAGGAATTATTTTGAATCATTAGCATAGAAAGCCCTCTGCTATTTAACTTAGTGTCTTGAATATTTATTCGAAGCAAGTGATAAGAATTAGAAATGTTTAGCCCAGGAAGCTCCCTGACTATGTGCTGCAGTGGGGATTTCCCACATATCGCCTTTAATTTAATTATCCTATTTGTTCTTCTGCCCACAAAGGATGCACTTGGAAATGAAGGGAAGGGTAAGAGAAGGAATCCAAGCAATCCAGTCTTATCAGGAATTCCCCCTTCAGAGGAGAGCCTTGGCCAGTTTTTCCGTCTCAACCAGGGAGCATCAGGAAGCCAAAGTACAGAGATAGTTTTCAACATTCCCACAGCAGCACCAAAAACTGAAGAAAGGAACAAGTGACGTTGATTTCACAGCGCTCTATGCCAACCAACTCTCCTAAGAGTTGAGACTCTATGCTTCAGTCAAGACGGATGTCACCCTGGGGCATTTTACTCCCTCCTCTTCATACCACATCTTCAGAACCTCAAACTTGACACTCACAGCCTTTCTTGACCAGACGCTAAATGTTCCACATGTGTATGTAATACAGCTCTCAAAAGTCAATAGTCAAAAGTCATCACAATGTGAAATGCCAGTGTGTCCCTTTTTAAATTGAAATTAGTCAAAGTTAGAGAACACTCTTTGGACTGTTTTGACCCTGTTTCAAGTGCTCATGGGACACATAAGGTGGATGACTGCCATGCCAGAGACATCCTCTGAGAATCTGCTGTCTGTGGGCAGCTAGAGGATGGCTCGCCCAAGGCCATCATCTTATGAGGCTAAATATTTCAGGAAGACCACAAGCTGTCAATCACTGCCCAGCCTAAAGGAACCAGGATAACTGAATCTCACAAAGGGACTTAGTAAATCATTTAACACCTGCCAAGTCAAGCTGAATTTGACATCTAATGTTTTAAGTCACAGTTTATTTAATAATTTTCCCTGTGCACATATTGGGAAATGAAGCTGAATATATAAAATTCTTTATACTTATGGAAAGTGAAAGAACAAGTAAGGGAAAATAAAATATGTATTTGGGGGAAATCCCTAGTCCGCAAAACTTAGATTATATTGTACTGATGTTTTTGGTAAAGAAACCTTTCAGGTTTACTGACATTATCCTATCTGCTATTACTTTGTAAAATTTTGTTGACTTCTAAGATATTTCATAAAAAAACATTAAATATGTCTTCTCTATCCTCTCTCATTTTCACAATGATATTAAAGTATCAAAGTCAAATACTTAATCATCTCCACAAAGAGGTGTGGAGCAACAAGTGAGCTCTACTGTGTGCAGAAAGTATCAGGGAAAGAATCTGTAAAACTCTGATTTGTCATTCTGTTCAGGTTCCACAATGTTTTTTTTAAACAAACTCCCCTGGGAGATTCCATTGAAGCTATCCAGGGACTGCAGTTGGCAGAGTCAGAAATTTGAACAATTCCTAACGAAAATATTAAGTAAATATGGTCAAACACTGTTGCACACAAAACACAAGGGCATAAGCATAAATTAAGGTAGAGCCTCCACAATCTAACATACAACATCAGCCCAGGCCAGTCTCTCATGGCTTCTATGTCCTGACACCATCTTCTCAAAGTGCTATCCTTCATGAAGCATGCTTGCTTAACCAGACTGAACACTCCAGGGATTTGTCACCATTAAATTTATTCCTCGTGGCCTGTAAACTGTGAATATCAATTTTCACCAATACGTCATGGGTCAGAAGCAGTCCTAAAGGGGGTGAGAGAGGGTGTGTCATCTCTGGAAGCCACAATTAGCCTGCAAAAGGAGGCATTGCTCTTTTTCTCAGGAAGTAAACAAGAAAAGAAGCCATGTAGCATGGCAACATTGTGTGATCATGCGTGGGGATGTCAAGGTTTGACACTGGACATACTTCTTACAAATCTTCATAATTGGTTTGGATGATTTATGGGCACGGGGTCACTATGTTTTTCTTAATAAGTTTATACTAAAGGATCTGCCCCTTGTTGTTAATACTCACTCAAGCATACAAACTGTCTACAGATAATCTGAGCCTTGTCTCGAGTCATCTAAGGCTGGTTTCGGGGGAGATGCAAGAAGCTAATCCTTCTGAAAACTTCTCTCATCATGATGACAAGATGCTGGACCAGAGCACCTTAAGTTACTGGGGCTTGATTCTGCCTCATGGTTCAATCTAAAGTCTATCCTGGCAGTGGGGGCATGAGGAGGGCTGGTCACATTGTGTCCAGAAGATGGAAATGAAAGAGATGTATGCCGGTGATTGGGGATATTTATCTTCTTTATTCTGGTTTTGGAGAACCAGATGGGATAACAACAATTCAAGGTGGATCCTACCCCTCAGAGATCCTCTCTGGAGCCACTCTCCCAGACACTCCAGAGAGTGGGCTTCACCAGTGTCTAATCAGGGCAGGCATATCCGTCAGCTCACTGCTCTCTAAACAAGCAGGGTGGCCCTGATGTGTGCATCAGGAAGGTTCTAATTAGCATGGGACAGCGGCTGGGAAGAAGGACTCGGGTGATCAGCAGAGAAAAGGTGCATTCTGGGAAGGCCAGGAAGCAACATGAGAAGAAGAGGTACAGACCTGGGAGGAAGAAAGGTTGGCTGGAAAGGGACTTCATTGGAGCAAACAGCAACATGACAGCTTCGAGGAGTTCTCCATTCCAGCTAATGACACTGGCCCTGTTTATTTATTCTTGTTCAACAGACACTACTAAAAGTCTAAAAGAAACTTTTGGAGATGCTAGACGTCACTAATGATACAGGCTCTAGACCCAAAAAGAATGAATTGGCTTTAATAAAAGTGAACAGTTATCTTAATTATAGAGAGAACAGTCATTGTGTTCTAACCATTCAGCTGTCTTAAAACTTTTGTGAAAATATACATTTATATTTGTGTAGTTATACACGCAAACACATTGTTTCTTTCATAATTGATTAAATGATTGTGCCACTGAGGTATGGGCCTGCTTGCTCTAAGATCTTAAGATAAATTCTTATGAGTTTTATTGGCTAAGGCAAGACATCTACTAAGAATGAACCATGTGGCTCACCTGATGCTTTTCCAATTAGGTATTTCATTGCTTGAACTGTGTAAAGATGATGATTCCATACTAAACGTGGTGGATCATCAATGACTTCCTATTTGAGTACGATGAATGGGACAAGATTGTTTTCTACTATCTGTCAATTGCTCAAGGTTGATCAAGAAGATCATACCTTTGCCCACATCATATTTATATATCTAACTGAAGGCAGCTTCACTCATTACAACCGGAAATAAGAGGGGAAGAAGCACCACCTCTGTTCTGTTCTACCATTGGTGCACGTAAAATATCTGATTAACAAATGGATTAAAGAGAACAAGAGAACTCTGATTGGATCTTGACCTCAAGCGCACCTACTTACATGCTTTATTTCCCTCCACACGGCCACAAGTGTGGAGTGTGAATGCTGCAGACACTTTAAAAAGCAGAGTATTCCCAGAATAATTCATGCTCATCTTGAGCCCATCCTCCTCATAAATTATGAATCAAGGTTATCCTTTTTATTCCAATTTTATATAAAAACACATTCATTTTCTTATTGCTGAGCCTAAAAATATAAGCTATGGTGACCATATTTTCCACAAAGCAATTTTTAGTTAAGGAAATGGAAAGAATTCAGGTATGGACCTTTTCACTGAGGTTTCGCAGAGCACCGTTTTCTACCACCAAAAACTACATCTGGGCTGTGGGTCCGGCACTCTGGAACATGCATGCGCCTAGGGTTCATTCTTTAGCTGCAGAAACTAAATAAGGAACAAGAAGAACACATGCTCTGTAATTCAAACAATCAAGATCCATGAAGCCATTTTAGACCTTCTAGGGCTGAGCGTGTGAGGACAGCCAATGCATGCACTTCCAGGTGTTTCTCCTCACTCCATGATGCCAGGAAGTGTGATTAGAGGTAACTGGAGGATTCTCAATACCCTTCTTAGGTGGAAGAGTCAAAGAGTTAAGGAGAAATGGCAGACAGAAACACCAGGGAACTATGTGGGCAGTCTGCTAAGTCCCATCATAGAGACGATAGAGGGTGTGGCCTCACTCCACTTCTGATTTCTTGCTTACCAGTCAGGTTCCCATGAGGCCAGACATTCCTAGTCCCAGAGGACTGAGTGGGTATTTTTAGTTTATGTTTGATTATGAATCAATATAATTCATAACCTAGGCAAAAATTAGAGAATATGTACACTCAAGGTAAAAAGCCACTAGTAAATATTAATTACATTTTTGAATTTTAAAATTATTCATCTTGGCCACATAATTTGCACATTTCAGCCCCTGTTTTTATGTACCCTGTCTATAGATAGAGTCCAGGGACTGCCTTCTACTCCTTGTGAGGGACGAGCCGCTGTGGGCTTACAGCTTCAGCTCATAATTTATTCTTGCAATTCCTTGATTTGCTGAAGATCACATTAATAGTATTTTTCTATAGTGACTGAGCAGGTATAATCCCACCAGAGCATGGATGTGTCTGGTTCTCATCTCTGTCTCCTCAAAAGTCAGCTTTGCCCTATTACTGCCAGGGATGTTGAATGCCTAACCTCCCTTGGAATGAGACCTTTTGCCAAATGGGTTAGTACAACATTACTTTATTAACATGAAGAATTCTATTTTTACCAAAATGTGATAATGGTCCCCCTAAAATGTCATTGTGAAGACCAGACAATCAGGTAGAGCAGCATGCGTTGAAGGAAGATTGTAATGACCGTCTCACATGCTAGGATGGTCTTCTGGAACAGTCTGGACTCCTCAAGAAGTCCTGGTAGGTATTCTCTGCACCAATCCATCCAGAAGACTCCTAGGGCAAACTTGAGGAAAAGCCTTAGAACTGTAGCAATAAGTTTCTGGTATTCCAAACTGACTCCCACAGCTTTAACCTTGGGTACGTGGAGAAAGCAAACAGAAAAGGTAAATAAAGCAAGGGAGACCCAAGGTGAAGGAATGAGCATCCTACATGCTGGGCAGCTGGGACTGACTTGCTGTTACTTGTCCCAATTCAATTGTCGGGTACCCCATTCGAGTTTCAAGAAAGACTTCGTTAGGTGATGAATTACATTTCTATAGAACAAATCATCTGCCACTGTAATTTCTGGGTCTTAATTTGTGCTACAGATATCCATCAGCAAGCCACTGAGGGCTCTCTGATATGTGGTTCTTGAGATATTTTCCTTATCTAATCCCACTGTGAGTTATGAAACAAAACTTCTCAGGTTATGTGAGGATGCTGGACACTGTCCCCACAGCCCTGACAAAGAGTCATCACCCAGTTACAAGACCGTGTTTCCCCAATCAACCTGTGCTATTCTTCCCCAGCTTGTACCAATTATATCTCGTTTTCTTGGCAGACATTGAGACGTCACCCTGACCTCATTCTTTCTCACTAGTTATCTCTGCTTGTTCTAATTAAGGGAGGAACGGGAAGAGATCAACCGGCGGCTAGGAAGTCACATCCATTGAAAGCAGCCCTTCCCGCAGAGCAGGCTCAGGCACAGGCACAGACCATGACAGCGGAGGCAGAACATGCCACTCGGCTCATGAAAATTAAAACATCCAATGTGTCTTGTTCACTTTTGAAGTGGCTATGATCACTAGTGGTAAATATGGAAACGAAGTACAGCAAACCCTGGTCATTCAGAGCATGTTTTATGTGTAAGTACCGTGCCTAGTTCCATCATGCCTCTGTTTCTTATGATGTCACCTTGTAGAAGACACAGACCGTCTGTGTCCTATCACTCGTCTGAGATGGCAACCACGGTATCGTCACAAAGAATGATTATGACAATAAAACCCATTGATGAACTGGATGGACACAGAGACCATCGCAGCAGATACTGTACCTACCAGCATTGTGGTCATTTACACAGGAAAACCCTACCTAGTGGGTGACAAAACATCGCCAACCCCTTGGCTTGGTCACAGAGTGCTTAGTGTTTGCTGTGAAGATGGAACAGGATAAATAATACTAAATATCTTTCCCTATATAGATGTTGATGTAGGTTCAAGAGGCCAAAATGATACTAGAAAGAAAAAGAAGTGACCATCATATCTGGAAACAGAAGGCAAAATATAACAGCATACAAAAAAGACCTGGAATGGTGTCCAACCCATAATTGTAGCACATAGCAGGCTGAGACAGGAGGCTCACTGGGCTAAACCTGAGCAGCACAATGGGCATCCTATCTCAAAAGCTTAAGACAGAAAGAGCACACAGTAAGACGAATGCTTCCATTCTGGTCTCTGTATCTGAACAGGAGTAAAATGTTTGCCACACAGCGGTGGAAGAGAGAAGATTATGAAACTAAAGGGACCAATGATGTACCGGGTGGTGGAGCAGACAGTAGAAACCACGAGGGAGGAGGAAGATACGTAGAAGGGTGGATATAAGTGGAGAGAGGGAAGAAAAGTAGCCAGGCTATGTTTCAGTTCCATGAGGCAAACATGCATGAATTTAAGTGTTCTGGTTAATGATATGCTGGGAGTGTAAGAACTGTAATGAAATGATGTGCTTAAAAATGACTAACATACACTATGTGTGTGGTGTGGTTCATGTTGCAGTTAACTATATTTTTTAATGCTAGAAGATAATCCCATAAGCTCAGTTAAGAGGTTTTGAGTTGATCTTATAAATGATGGGAAGCTGCGGTGAATTCTCAAAGTGGGCACTGTCGTAAACCAGGCATCTTGAAAAAAATCTTTGTTTGATAGAGGCTGTGGATGCGAGGAGCGGCCAAGTGATCATACCTGGTTTGCTTCTTAAATTCTTTGAAAATTCAGCTTAAGGAACAAAAATTTATTCTATTCTTTATCTAGCAGTCAAGAAATTATTTGAAATTATTTGCTACATTTCATAAACTACTCTAAAGTAAACATAAAAGCTTATAAACTATAACAATAGAATATCCATATTTACATTCTACATAAAAATGGGTCGCTCAAATTGTTTTGTTCTCCTCTTGGAATTTCTCCTCCTGCCCCAGGAAGTTCTCAGTGGATGAAGATAGGAACTCAAGTCAATTCCAGGTCAGTGATCAGCACCCTATAAATAGTCCACTTACAGACCCCAAATAGTTACTTCATAATTCTTTTATTATTGTCTTCTGAAAAAAATCATTGGTTTTCAAATTATGGACTTTCAGAACATCTGGGCCCTCTAGTGATATCTCCCACTGAAATTTCTTTTCTGAAATATAGAAAGGGTGAACTTCTTCAGTTTACTGGGGAAAGACTTGCAGAGAAGATTGGACCCTTCTTAAGTGTCCTTCAAAATATTCTATCAGGTCAATTTATCCTTGTCTGTGGCTCAGAACATTAATTTATTAAACCATCTTCAGAAAGGAGCTGGAGAAAAAGCTCAATGTTTAAGAGCGTTGGCGGCTCTTGCAGGGGACCAGGGTTCTATTTACTGCACCTACACACACAGCACACAACCATCTCTACTCATTCCAGGAATTCAACATCCTCTTGACATCCATGGATACTGGGCACACATGTGATAATCAGACATAAACGCAGGCAAAACACTCAATCTAAAACACTTTTAAAGTACCTCAGGGACATTGGCAATAATCCTGGACATCACCATGGGTTTCTATGGTTGAGTTGAAGCTATTGCAATGAAATGTTCATAAGTACATGTGTTATTACGAAAACATACTATATTGTAATTGAATTAATACAGCCATATGATACAAACTCGGAAGGGAGCCCCAGGCATCCAAGCACGGTCACACTAGCTGCCACCCTCTTCTGGGCTAGTCACCTCTTACTTCACACTATGCATTTAAACTCTATTCATAGTCCTTATAAGTTTGCCTTAGAAAAGTAGCCAGGCACTGTACACAGGGACTGAGGCATCAGGGATTTCCTGCTAGTAACCCACACCCGTGAGAGCTGCCTTCTCTTCCTCCAACCTGGTGGAAATAGGAGTATTTATAAGAACACGGGCAAGCTAGATATTTCAAGACCACTGGGTCAAGGTTTATCTGTTGTCTCAAAATAATGTAGGTGGCATGTGCATAAACACACACACACACACACACACACACACACACACACGGAGAGCGAGATAGAGACAGAGTAAGAAGCATTCTCACAATAGAAAGAGGCCTCAACATCAAAACATCAATATCCAGCAAGATATTCCAGGAAAACGACTTAGTCTTTTGCTGGTATCTCTAACATAAAAACAAACAAGCAAAAAAAAACAAATAGAAATTTGTGTTCTGAAACCCACTACCTGAGCCAGGCTGTGGTGGTGCACTCCTTTAATCCCAGCATTCAGAAGCCAAGGCCAAGCAGATTTCTGTGAGTTCAAGGCCAGCCTGGTCTACAGAGTGAGTTCCAGGACAGCCAGAGCTACACAGCGAAACCCTTTCTCAAAAAACAAACAGACAAAGCACATCACCTGAAAAGTCCTGTGACTAAACCAAAATAGTCACTAAGTCACATCAAATATGTGGACATGGGATAGCTAATGTGGAGACGCTTCTCAATAAAGCACACATCCATTCAGCAACTGACATTTGCCACCGCCAGTGATGCAAACGGCATGGAACACATAGCCACTCCAGAGTTCCTGGTTTCTTCAGGAAGACCGTCTCTGTGCTTCAGTCAGTCCTACACACCAGACCCAGCCATCTGCACATGGTTTATGATTACTAGCCTACTGTCCACTGTCCTGAGAGAAGGAACATTTCATTTCCTGCTGGATTCCTTCAGGCTTGGAGCATCTACCCCATTGCTCTCCACAGGGCCAATCACTGCTTTCTCTGTGAAGACAGCACTGTTCATCACCCACCTGAAGGCCGTCTCAGAGATTCCTCTGTAACCTCTGGGGAAGGCACGAAGAGTGGGAGAATCAGAAAATTCCAGAGACCCCTTAGCCTAGGCTGCCACGGAGATACTCAACTCTTACAACTTTCACTTTTCAGTACTGTTGTGACAATTTCAATTTACAGACTTCTCTTGTACCACAGTTGTCTGGCACCCATAGATACCCATTTCCAAAGAGCTGGCATCACCAGAGATGACACTGAAGGAATCCAGCCTGGCCCAGTTTTTCACCTTCATTTCAATGCATTTATCCAACAATATAACTTCAAGGCCAGTGGCCCATTGGCATGACTAGGACAGGGCAGCTTGGGTATAGCATGGAAAGTGAGCTCTTATGATTACTGATTTGTGGTTGCTCAAATAAATTTGCAATCTCTTTTGATAACATTAGCTTATTTGGTTCTGATTATAGTGTAATTAAAATATGTGTGTGTGTGTGTGTGTGTGTGTGTGTGTGTGTTTGTGTGTCTGTCTGTCTGTCTGTCTGTGTTGTGTATGTAGTATTTAGGAAAAATTCATAAAGGAAACTGAATTTGCCTCTCTCGTGAAGCCACCCAGTAAATAGGACTCTTGCCTGCCAACTTCGACATTAATGATAAATAAAAACTAATGCCTTCGCTACGTCATTACAAAGCACAGTTTCACTGAATAGCTTTGTAATGTCAGCTTAGTTTAGTTAGGCCTATTTAATGATAAAGATTAAAAATAAAAAAATACCACCTATTCTTAGAGGAATTCAAGAGGAATGACATATTCAATGAACACCTATTAAATAAACCTTTATCAATATTTGAGGAACACATTATGCCCATGACAAATCACATCCTGCAGGGTATAATCAACTAGCTGTTTTCAATTCCTCTTTTTCTAGGTCAGATTGCTCTCTATTTTAAAAATAGCTATATATTTTAGCTGTGTTTTCTCCTTTTTCCATTGCAAAAATAAAATGCATTAGGACAGAAAAGCCACTGTAATGGGTCCACCAGAGAAAAGCATTCTCAACGTGTGAGGAGAGCCCTTCAGATCGCGTCAGGAAGGGACTGCCACGGTGGGGTGCCGCTCAAGACAACACCCTGCACACTGCTTCCCCTCAGCTAAGGCTGCTAGCAAGTCCTTGAACAGTACAGCCCTGGTGATCAGACACATCTTCTGCTTCAGACAGGGTGCTAAAGCAGAGGTTGAGCAGGTGCGTGGGTACCCTGTCTGGAAACAGTCAGAGAAAATCATAAGGGACCCCTACCCTAAAAACACCCTGCTTCTTTTAAGGAAACAGACATCAAGCCTGAGGCAAATCAAGATTGGCTACTAACTTTGAATTTTCCCTCACATTTACTATAAAATTTGTTGAAATGCAGAATCCTATGCATCACTGATAACATAGGAAACAGGTCTTGATATCTGGAACAGCCCACTGCTTCAAGTGTACTAATGTACAGTCCATCAGATCTAAACAGGTAAGTTCACGTCAGGCAGGCATTGTGGTTTACGTTTGATTTATGAGAGGACTTTTATTATGGTGGTGGAACCAGAAATCCCCACTGATGTAAACAAATCAATTCCTTTGCATTAAAGTGACAGGGTACCAATCCGACTTAAAACCCAAGGATTCATTAAAGCAAAGCAATGCAATACAGTTTATAAATTCCAGGTTGTTTTATATTTATCTCATATATGTGGCTTTAAAATGTTTATGAAAGGGCAGAGATCATGGATTGCTGACTAGGGTTTTTTTTATTTGTTTAATATATTCTGATCCCAAACAGAGAGACCTCAGAAGTGAAAGCAGTTTGTTTGTGCTCATGGATTAAAATCTGAGTCCAGAATGACCCCTCGTTGTCTGTCTGTGATGGTCGTTTGTAATTTGGTTAAGTGGCAGAGGCAAGGACAGCAGAAAGAAATAGAAATATGTGGACGAGGTAGGGAAGAAACTAATTACAGTGTGACAGAGAGAAAATCCAATAGAAGAGGGTGAAATGACAGAGAATGAAAGAGGAAAGAAAACACAAGAAAGGAAAGGTTGGGCTGGGGCACGGCCCAGTCAAGTGTTTGCTGTAGAAGAACAAGTAACTGTCCGGCCCCTATAACAATGTAAAAAGCAGAAGATGGCAGCATGTGCTTGTATCTAGTACTAGAAACTGGACAGCAAATGATATTGCTGTCCTGAAACGTCCTGGAAAGTTCAACGAAGTTTGCATCAATGCACACCAGAGTCTCTCAGAAGGCATAGGTCTACATGGAGATCAGGGAATATCTGCATTCCTTTAAGGACTATTGAGGGATACATAAAGGGGTGGTCTTACCTGAATCCATGCCCTACCTTATGGTCAGGTGAGAGCTCAGAACACTTGCACTGCATTTCCACAGAACCACAGAGATTCGGTCCTGACAAGAGCACATGCTGGGCCTCATGATGCCCAGGCGTGAGGCCTGGTGGAATTTCCTGAGCCTAACTCGAGTTTCGAGACCTGTCTTTGGCCAAGTATATGTGTGACTGTGCACAGCCTGACCCAAACCCGCCTCTGCCCAGTGACCCCCATATCAGCCCTATATAAGTTCCTGTTTGATGCACTAAAATGAGATCCTGCTTCGACAGACTCCTGACTGGCTGTGGTGCTCTAGGGTGGTGAGGAGGGAGGTCCAGGACATCGACATTCACCATCCTGTTCAGCCCCAGGGAGAGTCTGGCTGGAATGTCTCTGCCTCCTCCCTATCTGCCAGAGATGCAGGCAAGCACTCCCATGTGGTTTGACTTCCCGACCCTCTATTTTTTTGTCCTGTACTCGTAAACCATCCTTATTCTATTATCTTGTTACTGCCAGCTCTTGAGAGATCACTCAGTATTTTCATGTTCCTATGTAGTAAGAAATTCATTTAAAGAGGGTGATGTGGCTAAAGGAAGGACAGAGGAGAAGAGAACACTACCAAGAATTCTTCCAGGAAGTTGGCATAAATCCTCGTAGGAACCTATGCTACAGAAAGGGAAATACAAGAGCAGAACCATCCTTGGGGGTGCTCAGTGACATCTGTCACTCAAATGGCACGTGCTCTGTGGTCACTAAGTGAAGTACAAAGATAAACTTAAGTAATAAAAGTATTAAGCAAGGTTTTCAGCAAATCAATAATGGTTTATTTTAACATTGTGTCTCTGAATTTGTTCAACAGTGTAAGATGGTAACATCCTTCTAGACTATTGTAGTCTTTGACTTTTTTTCTAAAACATAAAAAAAGTGAATGTATTTACCTACAACTGGGACTCATTTTAATAATTGGAGTGAAAATAGCAAAGGTTCACACCAGTTTTATGATAGTTTTGAAAAACACTGAAAATATTAATAAAATTATTGAGATTTTTTTCCCCACTAACTGAGACCCCTGAAAAACACTGATTAAGAACAAATAAGTGCCATTTCAATTATACCTTCATCTCTCACATCTTTGAGCAGGGACATGAAAAAGCAGTCTAATGGTCATAGGCCATCCAAGCATAAATGGTCAAAGCTGATACTGCCAATAAGATCAGCGAATGGTAGCCGATTGCCAGACACCATGACTTATTCAGAGTTGAGATGCAAACATGGTGCTTCAAACTAAACCTGTGCCCGTGGGTTTAGCTCATTCCATCTGATGCACCAGTAAAATTACTGCTCTGGCCATGGCTATGCCCACATCACTCAGGCCAGAAGGTGGAGCTAAGTCTGAGTGACGTGGGCATAGCCATGGCCTGAGCACTAACTCACTGGTGTATCTCAAGTTTCAAATTTATCTTCCCTCTTCTATAAATACAATAGATTCCAACATTAGCCTGTTACATAAGAAGTATTCTCTTCTGATTATTTCTTCTGTTTGGAGTGGCCTCAAATCAGAGGTAGTTGCTGAATTCTGACTGCGAGTCTTGCACTTCTACCGCAGATGGGGGTGAGTGGACAGCTTCCTGTGGGACACGGTTTTGAATGCCTAAAACCTTCAGATGGTAGTAGAATTTATATTATTTCTGCACAGTTCATAGACCTAGATTCTATTTCATCTAGAAGGCTATACACTGGATGGAAAACCCATGTATCATTGAGCTTTGGGCTCTGAAGAAGACTTCCAGGAGAAGATGTCAGTAACTAGGACTCTTTTGTGCAACTAAGACCCTTACAATTGCATCTAAGCCATTATTGAGTGATGTTTGTCCGAATGTAGGGTTGGCTCACAGGCACCCTTCAGGACTTGGTGTTGATAGGAAACCATGGTGATGATTACCCCTTAGTCATTTCTGACCTTGACCAATCCATGAAATCCTTAACGACCAAACTATCATTTTCTTGTTGCTTTATAAGAAACTTCCCTGTCTTCCATTTTCATCCTGTCTTCGTTGCCTCACTTTTAACAGTTTTCCTGCATCTTCTTGCTTTGGACCTAATGAGCTGCAGCATCTGAGCTTGAACACCCTCGTGTGCTCACCTGTGTCCTTCCTTCTGAGGGCTGAGGGACCTGGTGCCAGTCAGTCCTTAAAATCTCATGTGTTTTCTCACATGCCTTTTTAATTGGAAAATGTGCTTATAAAGAGAAATTATTTTACCACTTAGACGTATATTGTATTTGTAATTAAAGCTTTAAAGTATCAAATTAAAATATTAAATTTAAACAGCTTACTTTCTGGTTCTTTCCATATTCCAAACATATGCCTTGGTCTGAAACTGTATTTCACTATAGAGATTTTTTAGTTAGTATATTATCACTTAGATTATTAAAATAAGTTTACAATAGAAAATGCAAGTCAATTGTATTATTTTAGGAGTTGTATGAATATCATCACACTTAATAAAATAGTAATTACTGGTTTTATTGAATGACTTTCTATATGTACAAAAATAATTTTTTAACTGTGTAAATGTATATACAGGTGTGTGAAATATGTGCATATATGTGCATATATAAAAAGTGTATTCTTAAATCATAGAAGTGAATGGGAAAACGAGGTTACAGCTAACCACACTGCAATTGCTTAGTAGATTCACTACACATTCTGGAAACTTCCACATTGAAAAACAAACAAACACACCCATTCCTAAGAGGAAGTTAACTTTTAATATAAGCCTGGCCACTCATTTGTGGAGTTGTATGGAATGTTATACAAAACAAAATTAGTTATCAGCTTAAGAGACATGTCAACCTAGCAGTACTCACAGCTGTGAACCCTAAAGTTCTGTTTGGCGTAGCAATTTTCTAAAATATGTCCCCCAAGAGTTGTTTTGCTCTTTGAGCCTTGCTGAAGTTAATTTTCCTTTTAAATGATCAATTCTGCATATTTTAACCTACTCATTATGAAGAGAATGGCTTGATTAAGTCAGCGTGTTAGACTTCTACTTACCAAGCACAAGTTTAGCACCTACTATGTTCCACCTTCCATGGCAGAACATTTCTGGGCTGAAATAACCAGAAAAAAGGGAGAACTGTGTTCATCACCACATGTACGTGCTAGCCTGTTAGATAAAAAAATCCCGAGACTGAATTCCTGTGTCATGTAAACATCTACTAACAAAGCCAGCAACTAGTGTCTGTTGAAACATACTTTTAAGAGGAGCTTGATCCCTGCCAGTCCTCAAAAACTGAGTTCAAGCTTCATGACCCCAGTGGTGGGAGGGGAGACCCAACTCCCACAGGTTAGTTTCTGACATCCACATGTGTGCTTCCACCCCAAAAAATAAATGGTAAAGCTGCTATATTTTAAAACCTGCATAAAAGTCCTAATGTGTGACTTTCCATAGGTACAAATTAATATTTGAATTCTATGTAATGTAAAACCTTAGACAGTCCTAACAATCTCTCACATTGCAGTCCATTTGCAGCACTAATATCTGCTTCACTGACTGGAGATGAAATGAGTGGCGATGACATCTCTCATCTCTTCCACACACTTGCTGCCAGACCAGCAGCTCTCAGTGCGTCTAAGGACCTCAGTGTCACTGCAAGACCAAAGGACTGCCTCTTAAATATAATGAAGGGTGTGCCACTTGCTTGTTGCCCAAAGTGCTTCTACCTGTGACATGTGTTTTTGTTTGTTTGACATTTTTCATTGGAGATCTACTTAAGTGGGTTAGATTGTCTTCAATTTTGTCATCAGAAACATGAACTGAAGCAAAGGCAGTACTGGAATATGTAAGGCTGCCTTGGCATGTGTGATAAATCACACCACAGGCTCGTAATCATACTCAGAAAATGCAAAATGAAAACAGTGCAGCACAGATGACGCTCTGCATAACGTTGCTGTCTGGATTCCTGCTAATGGATGATCTCATGAGAGCCATGGAGGAGACAAGCTACGAATTCAATAAGTCGATTCCAAAGAATTCATATGTGGTTCTTATCTTAATGAGCATCGATTATTTTGTAAAAACTTAAGGTTCACAAAGGTGCAAAGGTCATTTTATTTTCTCAGATTTGCCAAAGAGAGTTTTCCCCTGAAATGGTCAATTTCAAGTATTTTAAACTATTCTCTATGGAACTAGTTACTTAATTGACTAAGCTGGTCTGCTAGACTTCTAGTTATCAACCATTAGTTGACCATCTACTATGCTCTGGATTCCATGGTCAAACACTCGCTCCAAGCAAACACATAATGAAGAG
Organism: Microtus ochrogaster; assembly: GCF_000317375.1. NCBI lineage: Eukaryota > Metazoa > Chordata > Mammalia > Rodentia > Cricetidae > Microtus > Microtus ochrogaster. The sequence continues at coordinate 8,046,900 of NW_004949105.1, read as the reverse complement.
TCAGGGTCACGAAGAACTTAACCCCCATGCTTGCTCTTTGCTTCCCTGTCTCTCTTTGCTACAGAGCTCCAATTCTGTGCATCATATTGATCATATTTGCATTTCTCTGAGTCATGTGAATATTGGCGGCATCTCTAATCCTTCCTGAGGACGCTCAGTAGCCTCGGCGAACTTTTAAATCATCTGAGGAAACACACCCAAATTCCAACCTCTACATCACTTAAATCATTCGGAACACAAGCAGCTTTGACATTTCCATTCTGGTTTCAGTAAAGGAAGCAAGCAAGAGAGACCAGGTACTTTATAACTTCTGGTTGTTGTAAACCTCAGTATATAAAGATGTGGCATGCTGCAGAAACTTTCCATCTGATCCAGTGGCTTTCAGGCATTGATCTGATCCACACATGCCTGGCTGCTTACTGTGAGCAAGGCGAGGAGCCTCTCCTCCATCTTGGCATGCCCTTCTTTTTCCCACCTTTCCTCTTAGCCATACCATTGGAATCCCTAAAGACTTGTGGGCTCTCATCAAGTTCCATCTCTACACAGGACATCTGTAAAATATATTGTGCCATGCTGATAGTGTGAAAACTCATTTATTTCTATTTATTTTTTATAAATCCTGAGATGTTTGTGCAGCAAAAGATCATTCATTAAGTAGTCATTGTCATTTTAATATTGACTCTATGGAACATAAGTTCTGCATGGAATATGCCATAACAGAGACACAGGAACCACATGTCAGGAGAGATGGAGAACCAAGCCTCCCTCAGGTGAATCACTCAAGTCACTACCAGCTTTTACCTGACGTGCACAGTTGACCTTCAAAATCTAACTTCACCTTGCTTTCAGATTCCTCTACTGCAAACTCTCTCTTTCCTGTCTGAGGATGACAAGGAACTCTGTCAACATCTGCTCTCTCTTTGATAATAGTATCACATGTTCAAACTGGGTTCTGAGAAGGCGACATTTGGTTTTGTCATTGTAAGAGTTCTCAGCAAGTCCAATAAATTGATTCAACAGAAATGATTCCTGAACACATCAGAAACATGCCTGTCCTCCTACTTTCTCCTTGAAGGCCTTAATTACCATGTGGACTTATCATGTATGTATATATTATCACTCCCATATGACAGATGGTTAGTCTCTGGTCACATTTGTAGCTGTATTTTACCACATAAAAAAAGCTTATAATGAATAGGACAGTATCTTTAGGGCTTGGGGTTTTTATTTTGCCTTGATTTATTTCTTTGCTGAAGAAGAAATTTGGAGACATAAACTAAGTTTCATTTCCTGAACCAATTTTATCAGAAGATCTTATGGAAACCCTTTCACAATGAGGAGTTGCCGACTCTTTTTCATACCACCATGATTAGACTGAGCACCCAAGAGCAGCAGGTAACTCTCAGAGAACCCCAAGAGCAGCAGGTAACTCTCAGAGAAC
>NW_004949105.1:8039855-8045329 GCF_000317375.1 Microtus ochrogaster | reverse complement strand
GAGCAGCAGGTAACTCTCAGAGAACCCCAAGAGCAGCAGGTAACTCTCAGAGAACCCCAAGAGCAGCAGGTAACTCTCAGAGAACCCCAAGAGCATCAGGTAACTTTCAGAGAACCCCAAGAGCATCAGGTAACTCTCAGAGAATGCGCACTGCTCCTCTTCCCGGTGGGAGTGGATGACGTAGGAAGAGCCTGTTTTCCCAGGAACCTGATAAACACCATACAGGTAGCAGAGAGTGTTTTGCAGATGGCAACTGGCTTAGCACACAGTCTACTTCCAGGTCTGTACAGTCTTATTTGTTCTTAGAAGAGTGGATTTCCTCACAGAGATGCAGAGGGTACCATAAGTCTCTGCCAGAGATTGTGACTTCAGCAACTAAGACAGGGGGTGGGAATGTGGAAATGACACACTTCAAGTAACCATGGAAACCGCTATTGCCCTGTGGTGTGGTGCAGAATCTTCTAAATATCCAAGAATAGCAGCTCCTTGAGTCAATCCATGAAGACTTCCTCATAAGTTACTTTCTTTTTCTCTATATATAAAATACAGACCTGATCAGATGAACGAGCCCGTCACAAGGAACCATCTTAAAGCCTTCACTCTCCTCAATCTTTAAAGTCAAACTGAAAGAGCTGAGCTCTATCGAAACTCAAAAGAAGACCTTCAGTAATGTTCTTCCCACAGTGACTGATAGCTCACTCTAGTAGGCTGTGAAACCTACAGAAACACAGAGTAACTTTAGAACTGTAGCTGTCGTTGTATCACTAGGATATGACAGCATAGAGATGTCACCCCAGATGGGAGATACAACCTAGAGAAGCTATACACCAAAGCGAGTGTGGCAACAGGAAGAGAGGACATAAGGAGCATCATACAAGCCATGTGCTAGTGACCCAAAAGGAGAACGGTCCAAGAAGAGGGAGAAGCTCAGGGAATATAGGATTTTGTTGAGAACCCAGACAAGACAGAGTGGTCCAGAGAATACAACTGACTCACGGGTCCTTCCTCCCACTCAATCGTTAGGAGTAGCCACACTCCTAACCAAGAGCTTGGGGGCTCCGTGATGGAGCTCAGAGAGTGGGTACCACAGCCACTGGCCAGACCTGAGTGACCTAAATAACAAGAGAGATCAGAAGTGTCTTTGTTTCAGAGATGAGAGCATTGAAATCCAAAGAGGCTGACACATCTACTTAGGGACAATGAGACCCCAAAATGTGTCTGTATTCATTTCATCTGCCATTCCCTATTCCTCTCTGTGCTTTCTACAGAGCATCTCTTGGCTTCATCATGGACAACAACAGGTGCATCCTGTTCACTTGTAGACAGACTGTGGGGGCATCAACTCACCAAAAGCAACACACAGACTTCTTACTAATGATGAGAGCTCAGGCTTCACTTAGGCTCATTTCTAACTAGCTCCTGTGACTTAAATCAACCCACTTCTGTTTGTCTAGGTGCTGTCACATGACTCGAGGCTTTACTTCTTCTCCTGAATATCTCTCTTCCTCTGTGTCTGGCTGGTGACTCTGCCTTTCTTCTTCCTGAAGACATCTCTGTTCCCAAAAGTCCCACCTAACCTCTTCCTGCCTATCTATTGACCACTCATCTCTTTATTAAGTCAATCATAGTGACACATCTTTATACAGTGTAAAGGAATATTCTGCAACATTTACCTAATAATGCTTAATAATAATTTCACTATGTTATCATCACTACTCATTTCTGACAATTTCTTTTTTTTTCTTTTTTTTTTTGATTTTTTTTCAAGACAGGGTTTCTCTGTAGCTTTTGGTTCCTGTCCTGGCACTAGCTCTTTCTAGACCAGGCTGGCCTCGAACTCACAGAGATCCGCCTGCCTCTGCCTCCCGAGTGCTGGGATTAAAGGCATGCGCCACCACCGCCCGGCTCTGACAATTTAAAATATTCATTTAAACAATCCTTCCAATGTTCATAAAAGGAAATACTCCCATGTTGCTGATAAGTTCTATATGTGCATACACAAGTTATTTTCAACAATATGAAATTTTAGTCAATTTTTTTTTCAATAATATATTTACATGTCAGAAAATAGCAGCCCCACAATTCTAAGACCCTATCTATCTGTGTAATTTGGTTTATTCAAAGAAACAAATTTTATTACAGACTCAGAAGTACTGCAAATTCATAGGAGTTGAGTCTGGCATATATTTTGCGTTCTCTTAATGGATTGATATTTATATGACTTCCCTTTCTAACCATTGAGGTCAGACATGTTTCTGTGTGTATCGCATAGTTAGGTAGTTAGGTGGCCTTGGAGGCCGCTGGGGATCAACTCCCTCTCATGGTCAGCTTTAGAATCTGCATCCTGTTACCTTGGTAACACTACAAAGAAGTAACCAAGCCCCCACTCAGGCATCATGGTCAGAATAATAGAATATCCCTGGCTTTGGGTGGAGGCAACACTGTGATGGGCTTCTGAGATAAGAACATTAGATATCTCTTAGATGTCCAGAAATCTAGGAGCTGGAGGTACAGCTCGGTGCTTAAGAGGATCTGGGTTAATTCCCAGTACCACCAGTGTGGTAACTGACAACTGCCTGTAACTCCAGTTCCCAGGGGCTTCAAAACCCTACACATGGTGCACAGGAAAAAATACCATCAAAACAAACATACACATAAATAATCATAATCAAACATACAAATAATAATAGTGAATTCATCTCTGCTTGTCAGTTTTGCCTAGGAGACCATACCACAGAAAATCTGGTTCACCTGAAATCTGGTTAACCCCCTCAATATGTTTCTCCTTCCCAGAAACTCTTCCTGCAATGCAACTGCTCACAGGCCTCCACCATGCAGCTTGCCCAATTTTGTGAGTTTTAACTCAGAAAAGCATGTTTTATCATTTTCCTCTTTTCTGTCTCTTTGTCTAGCAGACACTGGCCAAATGCCTAGTGTGGTTCCTGCTGCTCTAGACTGTGTCTCTCTCTCTTTCTTTCTCTCTCTCTCTCCCTTTCTGTCTCCCTCCCTCCCTCCCTTCTTCCTCCTTCTTTTCCCACGCAGCTGCTTGCTGACTACCACTGTTGAACACTTCTGGAATTACTTTCTCTCTTCTTCATCTCCACGCCTCTGCCCCTGGTAGCTGCTGAGGTTAACAGCTTGCTTGCTCCATGTTACCCTAATTTTTCTTCTGAGACATTTTTTAAAATTATTTTATTAACAAGGCCAATAACTTACTAAAGGGTGTCCTGGTTTTTTCAGTACAAACAATACAGACATGGATGCTTTTGTCCATGTCTTCATGTCTTAGGCATATCAGACAACAGGATGCAGAACTACATTCCTGAATATGTGATGGAAAATTTGTAAGTAGAACTGAGTATTTTTGTAGATATTTGCTCAGGAAAAAAAAAAATATGCTACTGATCTGAAGATTACAAATTATAGCTGTGTTCTGTAGAAAGCCTTGAAGTCATCCTTTTCTTAATTCTAATTTATGTGCTTAAATTATTAATAAGTGTATCTGCTAATCAGATCTGGGTGATATAATTCAATTTTTAGACCCTGGTGGTTTCATCCATTTCTGTGATTTATGAAGCTGTGACTCGTATGCACACACTCATCTTCCCATTACTCCGGCATCTGCTAACCAGCTGTCCCCCCTAATTACCCCATAGTCTCCTCAGAGCTGGTGTCCATCATTTCATTTTTGGGTTAGCATCGCAGTCTCAGCAGAACAATTCTGGGGGCTTCTGATCGGTCTGTGCTTCGGGTCCCTCCATGTGTACATCTTCCTCCATAGGTCAGATGTCACTTTTATTGTCTTGCTTTTCTGTCACCTTACACCCAGCTCTATCATCACCAAGTTAACTTGTCTTCTTTGGTGTCCACTAGATCAGTGATTATCATCCAGACTTCTAAATTTGCCCCTTAGGACCTATTCTCTATGTTTAAGCCATGGTACTCTATTTTTAAGTATGCATGTGACCACAGTGTTGCCCACTTTTAATTCTTTTCCCTGAGCATTTCACAAAATGGCCTCCCCATCCTTCCTCTTTCGGTCAAGCTGCTTGAAGAAATGAAGTCTTCCAGAATGGTCATACACCTCCCCTTTTCCCGAGATGCAGCTCATCTCCCCCGTTGCTTCCTATGATTTCACGCTATTTGAAATCCATTGATCCCTTCTCTTGAGAAAACAGTCTTTCCTTGCCCGTGACAACACATTACCCCCAGGAATGAAGGAAATGTGCTTAGAATTGACTAGCGAACACTTGCACATGGCAACGGTTGCTACTCAGCTCTGCCTGTCTCATCTCTGGTACCCTCCACAAGGCAAGCTCCAAGCTCTGGAAAGCATTGGTTATTCAATCGATGAATTAATTTGATTATAACCTTCTCCCCCTAAGCATAGAAGATCACATGGTGTTGAAGGAGAGAAGCAGAGAGAGTCATGGAGAAAACAGCAACTTGTGCTTTTAGAGATGCAGGATTTGAGGCTGATTAGAAAACAGAGCAAACAGTGAACATGGTTGGCCTGTCCAAGTTAATGGAAGCTTAATTAGATCAGAGCGAAGCCCCAGCGTCTGCTTCAAATGGCCTTCAGACTGCCTGATAAGTCTCACGTAACTGAGCCCTAAATGAATGGGCATGGAACGGATCACGGCTCATCAGAACTGCACCAAGAAATAGCAGAAAGAACGTGTGTGTGTGTGTGTGTGTGTGTGTGTGTGTGTGTGCGCGCGCATAAATATCAATGAAAATTATGGTATTAAGATGACTTTAGTGGTCCTATTTGAATATCTCAGGAACTGTGTTTCACTCTCTTTCTGTCTCTTACTGTCTGCCCAACCCTGACACGGTCTTTCCACCTAGCTCTAGGGAACTCACTATGTACAGCCTTAGGCTACCAACTCACAGCGAGCCTTCTATGCCAGCCTCTCCAGCACTGGATTACAGTCTCCACAGCAGACCATTTAAAAGGCAGCACGCAGAAGAAACCATCATAGGTTGGCGTTAACATACAAAGAGGTGAATTTTATTTAAGAAACATATGGGAACTTCTATAGAATATAAATCATAATAATCATTTAAATACATCCAGAAAATAATCATGCATCAAGATGATGAATCAAATACACAGGACCCAAGCAACAGAAGGTCAGAGACAAATTCACTGGCAGCAATTTAACATGAACCGTGGGGATGCATGTTGATTGCTTTGGTATTAAAGAGCATAGCATTCTGCAGCCTTCTGTGTGAGCATGGGAAGCTTCTTCACACTGATCCCAGCTAATCAAGTGTTGCCAGAGTCCAGATAAATATGTGCATTATACTGAGTAGATTTGGGAGAAAATTGAGTACAAAATGTTATGGACTAGGCTCATAATTTATGGACCCTCTAGGTTGTTGTCCGATAGATAGATAGATAGATAGATAGATAGATAGATAGATAGATAGATAGATAGATAGATAGATAGATAGATAGATAGATAGAT
>NW_004949105.1:8029399-8039755 GCF_000317375.1 Microtus ochrogaster | reverse complement strand
GATAGATAGATAGATAGATAGATAGATAGATAGATAGATAGATAGATAGATAGATAGATAGGTTGATGGCTAATTGAGAGTCTATACTAATAGATTTATAACAAGATACATTGTATAAGAATCCTGAGATGTGTTCTATAAAGAGATCATGGCATCAATAACCACAATCAGACAGCACAGCAACACGGCGCTTTCTGTAAACCAAAGAAAATGCCAAGACAACCAGCAGATCTGACGTCCAGTCAGCCATGCTCCTGTGGGAAAGCCTGCAGCACACCGAGAAATGAGCCAACTCTCTTGCTCTACTCATCTTTCCTCTTTTCTGACGTGGAGAAGAGTGATTCTAACTGCGTGTGCTTGTTCAGGATGCAGGGAGACCGGTGAGGAAACGGCCGTGGGACCCTAGCTCAGAATGTGGTGGCACACAGCAATCACTTTCTGAAAAATATTGAAGAGGAGCGGAACCCTCGTGCTGTTAAGGGAATTAGAGAGGATGTAGTAACACCTGAGCTATGATCCTGTCTGTTAAACTGCCCACCCTTCCTTCCATTCTCCCTCTCCTCCTCTTTGTGGTGATTTGAACAGGGGTGGACTCCATGTGCTCATACAGCTGCGAGCTTCGTCATTGGGGTAGAAACACTTGACCAGGATTAGAGGCTCTGTTGGGGTGGGTGTGGACTTGCTGGAGGAACTGGGCCACTGTGGTGGTCTTTGTGGTTTCAGGAGCTCAAGCCAGGCCGGGTAACGCACTGTGCTTTCTGTTATCTGTTGACCCAAATGTAAACCTCTCAGCTACGTTTTCAGCACCATGTCTGCTTGCAAACCCCAGTGCTTCCCTCCGTGATAACAGACTGAAACTGTAAGCCTCCTGAATGAAACGTTTGCCTTCATAAGAGGTGCTGCCATCACGGCGTCTCCTCACAGCAATAGAACAATAACCAAAACATTCTTCCTGTCCTTCCTTCCCTCATCCTTCCCTTTTCTCCCTCGCTGCTCTTTTTCTCCCTTCCTTCTTGTCTACTATCTATTTACCTATTATTTACAGATTTATTTATCTGTCATCTACCAATAATCCATTTACTAGTCATCACACACACACACACATATATAAATCTATGTCTCTATTATCTATCATCTCTCCTTTACCTATCACATACCTACCTACTTATCCCTGACTTCATCCTACAGTGACTATTTCTGGGTATGAATGATTATTATTTTAGACTTCATGAAGTTTCCCATTTTAACTATAAACATTACTAGTCACAAAGACTAGGTCTTTTTGAATAGAAACTCAAACAAAAAGAAGTGAAGTTTCTGACCCACTTTTTTCTTGTGGTTATTTTCCTCAGTAATTTATGAAGAAGATACAGGATGATTTCACCATTTGAAGCAAAGAAACGTGTTGAAAAAAATAGAGCCTAACTGTGAGGCACACGAGACACGGGTGCTGAGAACTGGTGTTAGGAGTTTGGATCAGGGGCTGAAATGCATTTTAAGTTGTGTTTCTTATAAGGGTGCAAATGACACAGCTGCTTAATTCTAAAATGAGCCATTCTCTCCAGAAACCTTTAAACATGGCTTCTGTTTAAGCAAGTCACTCTCAACTCTAGAAAGTTCGGCATGATAGTAGCTGACAGCCCAGCGGACTTTTGAGAGTGCATGGAGACTGTCCTCCCAAGGTTCCTTCAGTTTCAACTCTGAGGAAACAGGTTTAGGTACCAGGGAGGGCAGAGAAAGGAACAAGAGCTGTGAGCTCTGGGGGCTCTCTGAACCACAGCCATATCTTTCATGCCCTTACCACGCAGAATCAGGTATCCTAGTCAATACGCTGGAGCAACTTTAGAATCTGTTACGGTGTGCAACCGAAAACATTTACAGCCTGCCACACAGATTATTTCTAGATCATGTGATACACATATATCTCACAGATTATAATTACAACTGGTTTCTCTTGAAGTCTGAGTCACTCTCTAGGAGAAATAATCAAACACGAGGATGTCGGTCAACAGCATCAAATATTCCCCCACTTAACCTTGAGCACATGTTTATCAGATACAAGCGTGTGTTTGCAAACATTCGTAAGTGACAGAATGTCCACACCATGATCCCATCACTGCCTAGATGCAGCCCTCAGCATCTCAGTGGAACCAGAAACTCAACTTCCACTTGTTAGTGTCAAGATCCCAAGACATCTCTGCTTCACCGTTTCGGACATTAGTGAGGCTCACACACATGCTCATGAGCAGAGCCCCAGGCATGTTTGATAATACCCATAACCCACTGCAGTGATGGCTGCTCACACAACATATCATGTATAAGGTACAGCATAAAGGAAACATGAGCGAGAAAACATGTGCTCTATGTTCTTTGAACTTGGAATATATTGGTTTATTTCAATGAAATGACCTGTTTATTTTGAATGCTACTCTTGATACTTGGTGCCTTTTGAAGAAATGTCTGCATGACTCTCTCATGGCTTGATGCACTCTGAAACAATGGCCGAATTAGTCGCGGTGTTGGATGTATTATTTATCAACTAAAACAGCACAGTCAAATATCGCACATGTGAATTTGTTTTCATAGTTCCCACAGCCCAAGATAAGCATCAACTGGTTCTGATTCTTACACAAGTGGATTGATGCCAAGATTTTAGCACTGTTGTTTTGATAGCACATCTCCAAAGTTCCTACCCTGAGCTTGTCATAAGTTTGAGTCAGGCTACTCTGCTCTGAATTAGCATCTCCTTTGACATCAGGGTTTTGAGTTTTCTCCACCTACTAAGCTTATTATAGAGTCCATTACCCAGACACAAACAAACCCACATGGACATTACTTCCCTCAGTATATAAAATGTCACTGCAATATTAATCTTATATAAATCCACTCCTTGGAAATTGTTCAAAGTTGTCAAAAAAAGTTGATCACAAATATGAATTTTGTTGTGGCATCCTGCCCACTCTTATCTCTAAAGAAGCTGGTGGCCAGACCATCCTTAGAGGAAAGAGCTGCTGCTGTTCTAAATAACCTTAGGTCAGAGCAAAAGAATGAAACATCTCCTTAAATCAGTTATCCCCACAGCCAGTTTTATCCATCCTAGGAAGGCAACACACACCGTTTCCATGGCCTCGTGTGTAAAGGACCATTGTTCGTCACCTGAGCACCCAGACTGGGCTCTGACATGGTTCAGCTTCCAGTTTCCCATGTCGTCACTGCTAATTTTTCTGTGAAATGTTTCCCTTTTCTCCAATAATTGTTCTGTTTTGTTTTCAGCAGCTCTGTTTTTATGGTTCGATCTCTAGCCTGGAGGAGGCACACAGGTCTAATGGTTCCAATGATGATAATGGGAAAATTGGTTTTTTATTTCAGGAAGCTTGTGTGTATGTTTTTGTCTTCCAAATATGTAATATATTGTCACTTTTTAACAAAACAGGGAAAAATAAGCCCTTCGCTCTCCAGGACAACCCCTACTAATATCTGACACGGAGCAATGGCTTTCATAAATCCTTAGACCCTACATGATATGAAGGATCTACTGTCCCTATTCTCACTTGAGAGATTCTTGTAAAACAGCAATGCCATCACACCATAACCACAAGAACACAGATGCTCAAGGCTAATCAGTGCTGAAGAGCAAGCATGGGGCAAATGTTTTTATCCGTGTGTCACAAGTTAACTATTGTACTTGGTACAATATATCAATAGTTAATGATACATTTAAAACATACCACATAATTTGTTGAAGTCAGCAGTAGTTTAAAAAAAAGCTTTGCAAAACAAGAAAGATGTTTTAATTCCCTGATTCTCAGACATCTTCCTGACCGAGTGTTGTTCTGAGAGAAAGAGGAGATAAGAGACAAAGTGCATACTGGTCTCACGATAGTTTCATTTCTATGTGTAAATAATTAAGGGAAAGCATGGGCATTAAACAAAACAGGTAAAAGCCAGTTAGGGTGGTGCTGAAAAATATTGGGGCAGTTATAAGGCATGTCTGTGTCTCTTCACATTTACAATGAAATACAACCAAGGAATATTTAGGTCAATTTAATTCCTAATCCACAGGAACTAACCAAAACAAGAAAAAATAAAAGAAAATAACATTAGCAAACATCTTTCAAGACACTGAAGGGGACCCCTAAATATCCTTCTGCATGTTAAACATGCTGTCTTCCTTCTTTTCTCCTTACTTTTGAGTTTTCTTTTTCTCAATAAAACATTTACAATAGTTCTGTGAGGACTTTCTACAAGTGTGCCATGTATTTCAAATGTTCTTAAAAGTCTCTTGCATTGTTCCTGGTAAGTGTCACTGCACACTGGGCACTGCTGGCTCTCAGGTTGTCGCTGCTATGCCCGTAGGTGTCTCTCCATTATGAAGACTCGACTATTAATGGATCAATTATTTGAAATTTAAACCTCTTGGACACTCTTAAATTTTAATGATATCCTGTATTTCCTTTGTTCACCTGTATATCTTGACTCTTACTAACTTTTGAGTCCCATAACAATCTTGTAACAGTTTTCTGCTTTCATCAGAAGGCACATAGCCTGCCCTTTCCTGAGATCACGTGGTTACAATGATTCTGACCTCAGCCTATTCTGCTCTCTGGTGCCCAGCATTGCTTTGAGAGCTCTTACTACTTCTATTCCCACATTTTCCCTTCCACTCTGAGGTGAACAAGTGGTTTGAACATGCTGAATCTGTTCTTACCCGCCCAGCATGGTGGCAGCGCCCTGCTAGTTCAGCCCCCAGAGACTGCCGAAAACTTCTTTCTCCTCAAGAAGACAAGGTCTACACATAGGTATCTGCACACTGTACTGATGTTATTTTGAGTTCCTTCTCTTTTCTGTCAGTTTACTTCCCCCACTTTTATTACAACCTCTCTCCAACCACAAACTCCTCCTGCTGAAATCCTTCTGCCCACACACCATTTTATTAACACGATACTGTCAGAGTTCATATTCTAAGATGCTATTCTGGCTTTGCACTTAATTGCTTGGTGAGCTCTTATGGGGATCCTCTCAATTGTAGAGCAAAGAAAAGGTTTCTTATCAGGGAATACAAACCCTCTACACTAACACATGTTTATGGAAATTTCAAATCATAGGCATGGACAATATTTTCTGTATTGTTTCCTATTTCTGCATACAAAAAGAGTTTCCATCGACTGGATGACTTGTTTGACATCAGCGGCCAAGGTCACCTTGATAGCTCAGTCTCTAAAGTACTCGCCTTGGAAGTAAGGACTCAAACTCCCCTGGAACCCACATTACTACAAGGTTAAGTATGGCAGAACGAACTTACAACCCCTGTGCTGAGAAACAGGAAACAGGCAGGTCCCTAAGGATTGCTATCCAGACAGACTGGACCATTGATAAGTTCCAGGCCAATGAGAGACCCTGTCTCAAAGCAGAAGGTGGTGGTGAGTTATGAACAACGGCTAAGGCTGTCCTTTGGCAGCCACATGTAAGTACATACATGAACACACGTGGTTACATAAAAGAAACCAGTAAACATATGAAGATAGATAAAGACTCTTCGCTCACTAAAACTGTTTGGAAGCAAGTTCAACCAGTTGAAACAGAATACCTGTTTTTCCCCGGCTCTGGCTAGAGCTTGTGTAGATCGTCCTGGTACAGCATCCTTGGCCACAGAGAAGTGCTGATGTGTAAGAAAGACTCATAATTTCCCTGTGATTTGCACTTCCTGCTTTCATCCTTATGACTATGGGGCCCTATGTCATCATCCCACTTATTTACCAGAGCTGACCATCAACTGTTGCTGCAATCAACTTTGATTATGTGTGTTTTCTTGTCCTTTGCATACAGAACTCTAATTAGTAGATGCCCAGTAAATACGTGTTTCCAGCTGAGTGTGCTAACCTCTGGTCTCTAGCGGCTGGGGTGTCTCCGTTCCTAGTTGAGGCGCTGTGTTTGAGATGCCTAACACAGCTTTGCCTGTGGACCCACAGAACGCCATGACTTGCCACGGCAGGTCTACACCAGAGTCTCTGTCGTGACGGTGCTGTTTCTCGTCTGCTCTGCCCTCCACTCTCAACATACTCTATCTTCTCTGCATTTTAGCTTAGTTCATCTCTTCACCCCAACCCCAGCACATGCTCAAGAAATGGAGCCACGTGCATTCAAATCATTAGATATGAAACATTCGGAAAGGGAGACTTCCATTTGAAGGCCCCTTGGCGGTTCTCTTCCTAACCTTTCAGAAAAGAATTCACAGGTGTGAGGGAATCACCTGAAAGCTACAGCATTCAGATGCTGCCGTGTTGAATATAACCCGGAGTCTGGGGAGTTTGGGCAATAAAGGTGAAAAGTCTCTCCAAACACTGAAGGGCAAAATTCAACATATTTAAAAAAAAAAAATGGTAAGAAAGAATCAGAGTGTAAAGCCTGGACATTGGCATCTTTTGTGTCAGGAACATCTCTCATTAAATTTCATGACAACTCTTTCCTAGTCTCGCTGTAGCAGAAAGCCAGGCCTCGGGGAAGATAAGGTCGTCAAAGTCCCACAACCTGGAAATGCAGCATTAGGGCTTCTGAAGCCCTGCCTGTTCGTCCCTGGACCTCTGCCCATTACTTAGTGCAACCCTGAGGGTACATTGCAGACTAGCGGTGGCACCACCTCCTGCTCCAGCACCTTCAGTAGGAAATCAAAGTAGGCAAAGTCACGAGCAGATGACGAGGCTGGGCCTCAGCCTCCGCACCGTCTGTTCTGCTGACAGCTTCTTTCCCGGGGCTGGCTCAGCAGAGCAGCCCTGCTGTTACTGATGTGGCCGTGACATGGGTAAATGTGTGCAAACGGCAGAGCTCGGTGCCAAGGACACACTAGACACTCGGCAAATCCCGCTCCCTGGAGCTTCCAGCAACCATCCACTTCTCTTTGTATTTTAAGGATCAAAGGGTGAAGTTGACGGCAGCTTGCCCGGCGTCCATCTGCTTTTCTTACCCGTCCTACCACCGACATCTCCATCACGTTCAGAGCCTTGGACTCGCTATTCACTTTAGCATTTTAGAAGGCTTATGCCCCTGATAACTCTCACAAGAGGATCTGTGGACTGATAATTAGATACCTTTGATGTTAGAATTGACGGGTCTCGAATGCCTCATGCCAAACAGCGATCAATCAGAAGAATGATGTAAAAATGAGAGCGGGTGAGTGAATGAAAGGAAAACGGAAAAAGAAGGAGTCTAAACTTGTTCACATTCCCTTCATAAAAGGCAGAAACAACAGCCATAACACTGGAAAACAGACAGACAGACAGGGCCTCCCAGATTCCATGTGCAAATAATTTTTGATGAATTAGAATTAATTTTTCAATGAAAAAATGGATAGAAATGAGGGGAAAACAAGACTCTGGATCATGTTTAGGACCATTTCTATGTGTTCATCATCTCTTGCAATTTGACCTATAAAGATCGGTTGGGGTTTGGGATGTACTCAGTAGCAAAGCATTTGCCTGGAACATATGAGGTTCTAGGTTCAATCCGCAGGACCTCGTTCAAAAGAGGAAGTTACAACTGGTATTTGTTAGGTGACTGAACTATAGATCTAAGAACAGGAAGACAAAAGGAAGGAACGAAATGTGTGTATGTGTGTATGTATATATGTGTGTGTGTGTGTGTGTGTGTGTGTGTGTGTGTGTGTGTATACACATGTATTTGTAAGAGAATTTATATAGCAGGAGAAATAGACCCTATGATTACAGCCGATATGAACAAGGCATCTTCCGCCAACTCCAGCTCTGCACTCAGGTTGCAGGAACGCCGCTTTGTAGGCTGTCTTGATATTGGTCACATACATACTGTCAGTTAAACTGTTTAACATCCCTTTAACTAACTTCTTTCTTCCACTTGTGTTAACCGATCCCACAGATTCTCTACACACTGATTCACTGCAAACATGCCTTCCATGGTATAATATGAGCGTATTTGTCAAAACAATAGAATACCAAGAGCTGCAGCAGTGTGTCTGCTGTCAGAGATCAAGACATTCCAAGTGAATGAGTAGAATTATTTCATTAAAATACTCCGCAGTGCCTCCACAGACAATTTTCTTTCCTAGTCACCCATGCGTACTGCGATATTTCACCCAGATATTTAAGGACACTGAATTAAGTGTGGGATAACATGATGTCATTTTATTTTAAAATATTTGCAAGAAAGGCTTTGAATAGATGAGCAATTGCTAAAGGTGGGCGCTGCAATCACAACCCAGGCATAGGTGATGCTCCAGTCTGCTGCTGCGCACGCGGAATTTCAAGGAAACCCAGTGAAAGGAAATAATAACAAAGCAGATGGCTGCGGTTGGGTCTTGGCAGCTGTCAATGGAAAACATGGATAGCTCCATCCCTTCCTTACAAGCCTTTCCTAGAAGCCGTCTGCAGGAAATTGAAATCCTGTCCAGGGCCAACTAAATATATGCCCTGTATCGCTGGCAGATTATCCAGTTGGATGGGAACAGATTTTAATTTCTTATCCTAATTAATGTTGATAAAGAGCAATTTCAGGCCTGGTCACAAGGAGGAAGCAAGTCAAAGCAGGCTGAACTTGAAGTTGGCCCAGAGAGTCCCTGTCAGCCCTCATTCTAACTGCTGCCTTCCTCTCCACAGTGTGCTTCAGGTCCCACGGACCCACTGGTCCCACTGGGCAGGTAACTTGCTCTAAAGTCCCTCTGTCTTCAAATGGTGTCACTCTCTGGAGTCCATAGCTCCAGAGAATTCTTTTGTTTTGTTTTGTTTTATCTATTTTATATTTTTGAAGACTGTCTTTTCTTTAACTTTACATACCAATCCCAGTTCCTCTCCTTCCTCTCCTCCTGCTCCTCCTACCTTTCCCCCACCCCACTCTCCCATCCCCACCCGCTCAGAGAGGGTAAGGCCTCCCATGAGGAGTCAACAAAGTCTGACATATCACTTGGGTCAGGACCAAGCCCCTCCACCCCCCACCCCCGTATCTAGGCTGAGCAAGGTATCCCTACATAGGGAATGGGCTCCAAAAAGGCAGTTCAGGCACTAGGGAAACAGTGCCACTGTCTGGATTCTGTAGCTGTCTGGGAGCTCTCTTGAGATTTTTTTGATGTTGTTGTTAATTCTGTTGTTTTGTTTTTGCCTATGATTTTAAGTAGATTTACATAAAATTTATATTAGAAATTTCAAACAAACGGTATTTTCAGAAAATTGTCTCTCACAAAAGCAGAGTGCATGAAATCCTTACTAAGAAAAATGCATATTTTAAGAAATCCACCATCCAGGTATTTTCTTTCCATGAAAAAAGAAAGATATTTATATCAGTGACCAGAAAAAAGAAAGATATTTATATCAATGACCAGTAGAAACTCCCGTCTCATGGTATGCTGATACCTTTGTTTCACTCCACATGGTTCTCTTGGGGATTTTTGTCCTGATAAATCAATTATTCATTTTGCTTACCATCATTTAGTAGGCTGTGCACAAAAAATATACTGTGAATAAAAGTGACAAAATTAATCTTCTTAAGTCTGCCTTTGAGATTTTTTTTTAATTTTTCCTTACCTACTAGATCTGTATATATTTCAGAAATAAAGGAAAATAAAAGTCAAAACCAAAAATTCTTTATTTGCAAAATATGAGATTCTAAACATCCTCCATAAAATCATAAAATTTTCTATCATAAAATTATGATTTAAAGCAATGAACTATTTTACATTATTTTTTGTCTGTGGCTTTCGTCAACATTAGTTTTTTTTTAATTTGTGTGTGAGCACATAGCTGTGGAGGCAGAGGACAACTTGTGAGGTCAGTTTTCTTCTTCCACTGTTGTGGGTGGGGCGTGACTGGGACTCCAATTACTGTTGTCAGCCTTGGAAGCAAACGCTGATACCCACCACGTCATCTTGCCATCCCCTGTATCTCTGAATCTTCATTTTTCTACCAGCTGCTGAAAGTCCACTGAAGCACATAAAACATGATGGACAAATGTTTTACAGCATGGAAATGAGGTACAGAAAAATGGATTTTATTTCGGTTTGGCTTTTTAAAGTGCTATTAAGCAGCATAAAAATGTACATATTTTAGGGTACCCTCTATTGTCTCAATACCTATGCTGAAAGCACAGAGTTCTTAATGCTTCCCGTGTCATTTTGCTACATCTCGTGGAATGCTTAGCAGAGAGCATTATGCAATAAAATTCACAGCGTGGACAGATGGATGAATGCAAAGAACTTTGCAAAAGTGCAAAGCAGAATACAAAGAAAACAAAAGCTAATCTTATAGCATCAGACTTAGAAAATATTCACCCCAGTGCTGTGTGTATGCAGAGCGTGTAAAGTGCGTATCAAGTTTATTTTACACACACGTGTTGTGT
>NW_004949105.1:8016996-8029299 GCF_000317375.1 Microtus ochrogaster | reverse complement strand
GTGTGTGTGTGTGTGTGGTGGGGTCCTCTGTCATTCTCCTTCGATCTTTTTGAGGCAGGGTCTCTCACTGAACCTGTGAGCTACACTGTCTGGCCAATGATCTCCAAGGATCTCCCTGCCGCTACCCACTAATGTGGACGTTACCAGCATGTGCCTCCATACCTAGCTTCCTACATGAATTCTAGAGTTCTGACTTGAAGTCGTGAATCACAGAGCTGGGATGGCCAGCCCCTTAACAATGGAACCATCTCTCCCTGGGGCTTGATGATTTTTTTAAGATTGAGAATGATCATTTGACTGGTAGGACTAAAGAGACAGTTGGGCCAGAAATGTGAGCTCAAATAAGTCCTTACACAGTGGTCAAACTCTGCTAAGCAGGCAAGATTTTCTCCTCCCTCCAGCACCCTTTGCGTGGAAGTTCAAAGACGCTTTATATGGGGACGTCCTGGGCAATTTCTGTTTTGGTGTCACTCTTGCTTGTGATCATCCCACAAACACGCACTCTGAACTTCCTACGTCCTGCACTGGTCTGTAGAGAATAACAACCCCAGTCATGAAGGAAATGGCTCCTGCACTCTTTGACTGGGAGATGGGCTAGGCCTGTTATATGAAATGCAGATGAACAGCCCAGGAAACCAGAAGAGACCAGATTCAATTTGCAAGATATCCTGGTATGAATACAGGGGAAATTACAATTTAATGATAGTATATTTCTAAATTTAACACAATTCAGTAAAATTTTCTTCTCAAAATTGGTGTCCAGGGAATAACAATTAGCGCTAACTGATTATTTCTCAAAAATAGTTTACAACTTTAGGGACACAATTCTATTTTACAGACTGCTTTGCATTAAGAACCTTAAAATGGCTTCTTAGTATTCAGGATAAAAGCTCGCAGAAGCACTTGACTTTCCCCCCTAAGTATTTACGTTAAAGCCACACTTCCACAACGTTGTCTCTTTTTCTACAAACAATTTCAACTTGATTTTCTGTCAACAATATGGTCGCTCAGAAAAGAAGTGAACTCTTTAACTTTGAAAATTGTTGTGGAATAGTCAGTCCTGGGCCATAGGAATCTTGTTTGTGCTTGGGTTTTGACAATACCACACTCACCAGAAAGAGAATGGCTCTCAGAACAAGTACTGAGTTCCATAAGTCAGTCGAATTTCTAAATGAGAACTGTCGAATTGCACAAAAAAAGAAACACAGAGAAACATCCAGAAAGGTTACCACTTTAGAGCAGAGACCACAGTAATTTTGAATTGCACAAGGAAATCCCAGGGGCCTGAGAAGAATTGGATAGAAGCCCCACTGTGGGGAGCCGACATGGAGAGAGAGAGACAGCCTCCTCCCCAGCTCTGCTGTGCTCAGGGCTGGATGCTACTCCATGGCTTTTGGAGTCTGGTGATGTAGTCCAGACAGTGAATCTGTTTCTTCTGAAGGACAAGGAAATGCTGAAGGACTAAATCAATGACACATTCAGGATGAAATTAAGATTATGTCAGAAAAGTAGAAGAAATCTGGAGGCACATCTCATTGTTGAAGAATAAATTAGATATTTTGCCCACTTATTTATATTTCGTAAAACTCAGAAATGGTCAGAATATGTAATTTTCTGTCTTTAAAACACTAAATAAATGCAACTTGAGATTAAGTATGGTATTCGAATGGGACATCTTACCAGAAAAGAAAAACTTGTGGAGTTGATTCATCAGAAAGATGAAAAATTCCAAAGTCACCTGTAGAACACATCTGCCAACACTCGCTTCCTGAGCCATGACCCAAGATGGTTGTGTTTATACAACGGCTCTAGAACTGTCAGCATCTTTATAATTCCAACCAACAATCAAATATTGAAAATTTAGACTTTGAAACTCTTGCTTTAAATCATGGTTACCATGCTGGAGATCAGTATTGTACCCTTAAATCTCTTGACCCACTGTCATGTTTATATATATATATAAATTCTTTTTCCATAATTATTCTTACAAATTAAATTATCTTTGCGAGTCAATACTCTGCAAGTCCTCCTCTAAATTGAAGCATCTTGTTTCCGTTTCAGCTCTAAGTGTCCAGCTTGGGCACCCTCGCTGAGGTACCCGTACTGGTAGCTCCCCACATAGGAAGAGAACAGTGCAGGATGTCAGCTATTGTTTGTCATCTATGGTTGATTCCATACCAGCTCAGGCACAAAACATATGAGTGTGAGCTGATGGGTGTGAGGCTTTGCTATTCAGCTTTGAAACTCATTTAGCACTAAGGCAAAACACAGCTCTCAGTGTCTACAGTAGAGCAAACGCAGACAGGACGCAAACATGCGTACTGTGATCAGCTATTGTGTGTGGAGCTTCTGTACTCAATGAGTCTGCAGAACACAAAAGGACTTGCCCCTCCTAAGCAGCGATTTCAGGTGTTCTACTATGCTGTCCAAACTCGCTGCCTAAATTCCGGTATAAAATTGGAAAGGTGTTAGTGATGAAGGAACTCCAAAGGCTTTGTTGGAGCCTCTGCTAGATGATAATTTGCGCCAAAAGTTACCTGGTGCAGCCTGGGTCTCCCTCGTGAGCAGGCTGTCTGGTTCAGGAAAATTACTTTCTCCTCTCTAGTCCTCATTTAATTTACTTATCAAAGAGAACCATAATGATCACCTAATTTGCAAAGGTCCAGTGGGATCTAGGTGCTTTAGCAGACAAGGTAGATAGCTCCCCTATGGGGAAAGCCTCTCTTAAGGACAGACAAATGGTCATGCCAGACGGTCTCTGCAAGGTTCTTTTTTGATGAAAAAAAATGGCCCCTTTTTATTTCCCTGTAATGCAAGAGTTTTATTTCTTTACTTATATTTATTTTTACACAGTTCTTCTAAGATTTCTCTTCCTTTTGGTTGGATGGGATTTCTCTTGCTTTCTCCTGCACAGCAGGGCCATCTCCGCTTCGCTGGACTACCTACTGGACACATCAGTCATAAGTGCACCCTTTAATATCAGACTGGGAGGGGGAGATGAGTCTCCTCCTACAAGTAGAGCAGGATTGCTGGGCCCAAGTTCCCTTTTCTAGAGAGGACTCCGTGTGTGGATTAAGAGAGAAATATAAAAATCGATGGAACAAGGGAAGATAATCTAGACAGTTTCTAGAAAGCCACTCTCTGGTCCTTTGACCCTGATCTGATCCTGACCCTCAGCTGTGATTGGGAATGCATCAGGTCCATCCAGATCATAGCCCTTGGACAAGACTGTCCTATCCAGGATTCCCTTAGTTCACAGGCCATCAAATATGAAAACCTGCTTTTGTTACTCAACATCAAGAAAAAAGCTGAGAAGCCGTATTTATGAAGTCACAACTGACACACAATTTGGGACACAAATCATGTCGCTGAGAGGAAAATAAATGACAAACTGGAAGAGTAGAGAGTCACTCATCCATCACTGACATGGAGATACTGACATCTTTAAAGAGACAAAGGCGCTGGACTGAGGATTGGCACTCAGCACACTGTCCATATTTGCCCATCTTGCATCTCTCACAGAAAGAGAATCTGGTCTCAAATTTAGCTACAAAACAATATTACATTTTTAGCTTTGTTAGGAACCCTTGCCCTGGTCGACAACAGCATTATGTGTGGTGTGTGTGTGTGTGTGTGTGTGTGTGTGTGTGTGTGTGTGTGTGTGTGTGTGTGTTTGTACCCGCACCCATGCCTGGGCATGCATGTGCCTGCCACAGTGCACACACGGAGATCAGAACACAACTCTGTGGAGTGAGTTATCTCCTGCTACTGTAAGGCTGGGAATTGAACTCGGGCTTGTGATTCCCTGGGCCACCCTCCAGGTCCCAAACAACACAACACTTCAGCTAGCTGCTGTAAGGTCATATAAAACATTTATTTTTATAAATACACGGTCTCGTTTCTTACCCCCCCCCCGTCCCCGCCCCGCCCTGGATCCTGTTGCTTCTTCTCACAACTGAGCTAGCAATCTTCTGGGCAGACTCCTTACCACACTGACTGGTTTTAGAAGTGACCCTTGCCTTCCTCATAGCACACTGAGAGCTAGTCAGAAGAATGGTCATCCTCAGCTCACACTCTTGCCTTCCCTCCTTCACCTCTGCCCCTCACAGGCTTCTGTCCGAACCTCTGGGCCCCAGACGATAGCATGGTTTCGTCTTCATCCATGAAGTGGATCGCCAGGGAATGGCAAGAACACTTAGAAACAGGTCCTGATTGCGCCCAGCTCTTCTTCCTGCTGTACCCACACATGAGCAAGCTGCCTCTGCCAGGCCTCTCCCCACTGTGAGCCAATAAGTCCTTTCCCCCTTAAGTCACCTTGTCAGGCCTTTGGTCTAGGAATAAGAGGAGTAGGTGGCCCTGTTTTCCTGCAGGAGGGCCGCCACTTCCGCAGCAACAGAGAGATCAGAGGTGACCTCGACTGCCTTTTGTGCATTTTAGAGAGCTCGACCTAGGTGTGACTGGTGTGCCCACACTGTATTCATAAAGACAGTCACACAAAAGACTCTCACTTAGTAAAATGGAAACCCCACTTTGCTGAGACTGACTCTCAGCCCGTGTCTGCCCCTACCCACCTCTAAGAAGATTATATCCATCTCGCCATGGAGCTGTTAATATTTGGGACCTTGAAACTTCAGCTTAATATTTAACATGCAAAACTCTCCATGATTGTAAACAAGAAGTTGTTTCATTTCTCCCCTGGGAGGAAGCCTTCGCCTGTTCCTAAGAAGGGCAACTTTCTGAAAAATGCTAAATGACATTGTTATTTCTATCCGTGTTATTATGAGATTTGAAAAACCTTCCCCTCCCTTGGCCTTATTAGGATAAGAATAACAGCTTTCTGCATAAATAAACGCTGGAGGACAGGCTTTCCGTAATTTGCAAGCTACAATGCTTTGAATAAGTATTCTTATTAGTATGTGTCACTTGCCCGTAATAAATTATCACACAAACAGTGAAACCAAAACTATAATTAACTTGATAGAGAACAACTGTGTCACTGTGCAGCGACAGCGCAGGTCCTGAAGGTGGCCCGTGAATCAACACAAGCTATACAACCCAACAACACACCCTGGAATACACCAGATGCCTGGAGAGCAGCAATGTCCTCAGCACTACCAAAGGCCAGCATCCAGCAATGTCCTCAGCACTACCAAAGACCAGCGTCCAGTTATGTCCTCAGCACTACCAAAGGCCAGCACAGCACAACGAAGCAAGGCAGGCGCCAAGTAACGCTTCGATCCTACCATCTCCCCCTTTCCATAACCTGGGGAACAACCGGGCAGGAAATGGAGCATTGGAGCCAATCAGATGAGCAAATGCTGAGGATTTCTTCCCACTCAACAACAGAGCAAGAAGCCTTCCCACCTAGGCAGAGCATCTTTCCAGCTGAGAGGGTAACGTTGCCATAAAACAGGATGCACTAAATTTAAAATACTTGAAGAATTACAAAATTTGTTTTATAATTTCATGTAAAAATTAACTAAAATAGGTCCTTAACTATTTTTAGCATTTTAGAACCTGTATCACACACACACACACACACACACACACACACACACACCCCGCCGCCTAGGAAAACACGAATGTTAGTTCCTGTTACCTCAGATCAGACACTTACTACCATGATGTCAACGACATGCGAGATTATCTGAAAACCACCATGTTTATCTTCATACCTACTTACCCTGCCATCAGGTGACTGCTTCTTCTCATGCTCACCCTCTACTCTGGCTTTCTCTTATTCTCCCACACATATCTCAGATACCAAGGACTTTTAACAATACCCGAGTTTTACACTGAGTTCTTCCGAAACCTTATGTACACACAAAAGCAAGAGGAAAAGGTGAAACAAGGAAACGAAATTTGAAACCTCTCTCAGAGCATGCATTTGCTGGATTAGTTTAGCTGGCCCAAGCTTTGTTTTTCCATATCTCTCCTACTTCTGAAAATTGATTTTATGAACCAGGTGCATATGAAAAATCAGGTGTATTTAAAAAGTACAACCAATCAACCAACCAAGCAATCAAAACACAGCTGAGAAAGCAATGTCCAGCATAGTTGATGTTAATTGGATCTGAGTCACCTACTTGTCAATCTTCTTTTGTGATCAATAAAAAAACCTTTATAACTTACTTATTGTTACATAATTAATGTCGTTCAGTCATCTGTGAAAGGTGTAAACCATCCAACCATGTCTTCTCTATTAGTAGACCTGTGCACATGTGTCAGTCCGGAGAGAAACCTGGTCATTCTTTCCTATTAATGTCCCCAATGTGAAGTGACCTGAAGCCATCAGCCAGCGGAGACTAGCCTGTCCTGAAGGTTTTCATAAACGGAGTCATGGAGAATGTGTGGTCCTCTGTGATTGCTTCCTTCCACTTTGCTTGTTTGTCGTAGTGTCTCTCAGTAATATGCTTATGCCTTTTAACCAATAATATTCCAAACATGGATGAGCCCTGATAGGATGCTTTGTCCGTACTTTAGTGCTTTTTCATTCTGTCTATCATGAATACTGCTCCTAAGTATAGATCCAAGTGTTTTAGGACTGGGTCTTCCCAGGTATACGGTGACAATAGGACCCCTGTGTCTATGTGTGGTCCCTGGGAGGATGGCCAACCTTTGCTCTGAGGTGGCTCCAACACAGCTTACTCTGTAGAGCAGTGCAAGTGGACTCTTACATCTCCACTTCATCTCAAGAGCCTGTCGCTTCCTGTTTGGTTGTAGGCAACTTAGCAGGGCTGAAGAGGCATCTCATAGATTTTGACTTCACTGACATCTCATGATCTAAGCTTTCTCGTGGGTGTGCGTTCATGGGCCATTTGAGCATTCTTCAGAGGGAATCTAACGAGTTCATTTGTCTAGTTTTTAATCTTTTTATTATGCAGTTATAGGGATTCTTCAAGTATTCCAGGAATAAGGTCCCCATCAGATATGTGATTACTGAAATCTCCCCCCATTGGGGGTTGCCTTTTTGCTTTCTTAGGGATGTTCTTTGAAGCAAGAGTGTTTCCTACTTTGGCAAAGTCAGCATCATTGTCTTCTTATCACTTGAGCTTTTGCCCAACAAATACCTTGAAACAAGTGAGCTTTTGCATGAGCAGTTAATAGTTTGCCAGGCCCTGCCTCAACAGCACCTCTCCCTTCCCTCCCTTCTTCTCCTCCTCCTCTTCTCCCCTCTCACTCTCTCTAGCTTACTGCATAACCTCTGCCCCGGGCCTTCTCATGGTCTTATCAGCTTTGGAGGATGTCTAACCTGAAGCCTCTTGTTTGAATATAAATTGTAGCTTATTAACAATAATTTTTTCATTCGTGATAGATCTGTTTGTAGAAAACACCTGGAAGCTATAGTCTTGAAATGCTATATTCCGTTTCTAGATCTTACAACTACTGCTTTGAGCTTGGTGCCTTAGCCCCATCTGGCTTCAGCTTCCTGTAAGCTTGAGTGGTAAAACCCTTGCTTCTACTGTGCTGCCCCAAAAGATCAGCCACCTCTGCAGTCAGTGAGCAGTGAGTCCAGCTCTACCTGCACATAACCCACTTCGGAGCAAGCAGCTGCAGTGACATTCATATCTCCTATAGCGTTACAGGTAGCGTTTTGCACACAGGAAGAATTCCATAAACATGCATTGCATGAATGAGGTACTGTGTAACCTGTAGTGAATGCAATAATTTTCTCTTCTTCTAAGAAATTTTGAAGTCAGTAGAACCCATGGCTACCCCCATGTTTTCACGAGTATAACAGTCTCCAACTGCCCAAATCACTTTCATATTTTTGAGAAATTGAATGCACATACACAGAGCTGACATTTACTTTGGATGGATTATTCTCAACTGTTCATGGTGTATCGCACCATCAGCCTGGAACAGCTTGCAGCCTGCTCTCTATGGCTCCCGGTGTGCTCTGGCAAGAACTGATATCGCAACCCTTCCTTCACCCTTTGTAGGCAAGGGGCATGCAGTGTGGAGCTTCCAGAGGACTAGATGGCAATTTCCAGCTGAATTCTAGGAGAGTACATCTATTTACTCTTATCTGCTCTACAGATCTCTCCCTCCTGCCTAAGGACTTCACATTTTTAAGAGAAAATGCATGTTTTCTGAGACTTAATGCATTGATATTTCTGTCACAATTCCTGCTGCTTACAGTGGGTTTCCAGCTCAAATGAATGAATCTGTAGCTTCATAACCACGGGGGGCACAGCACTGGACAAATATGGCATTTGTTCATGTGGTCTAGAATCTGTCTTAGTTTGCTTTCGATTGCTGTGACAAATGCCTTGATGAAGAACAACTTACGAGGAATGGTTTATTTAATTTTATAGCTAACAATCCACCAATAAAGGAAGTCAAGGCAGGAACTCGAAGCAGCTACCTGGCGGCAGGACCTGAAGTAGAGTCCACGGAGAGTGCTATGTACTGGCTTGTTTCTTGTGGTTTACTCAGCCTGCTTTCTTATAACATTCAAGATGGCCATCCCAGGGGGTGGCATGCATGCCTCCCACGAGCTGGGATCTCCCGATCAATCATTAAACAGGAAAACCCTCACAGAGGGCCCACAGGCCAATCCCAGAGAAACATTATCTCAACTGAAGTTCTTTCTCCCCAGGCAACTCTAATTTCTGAGTGGATGATAAGATCTACCCAGGTCATAAGCCATGAACATGGACTTGGCTCACACTGTCCCTGCCACATGTGAGCATTTGCCGCCAATGCCCTCCCTTCTGTGGATATGATCCATAGCAATCATTTTACACACACATTCCTTTTATAGCTGCATCAAAAGTAGAATATGAGCCAACAGGTCAACCTTAATATGCCCAGGGCTTTCAGTGCCCTAAAGACTGAAGAAGGGCTTCCTGAAACGGCCCTTTTCCCCTTGGGTGTGTGTAGCTCACAAATGAAGCTTATGCAATTTTACTCACTCATATCAGTATTTTTAAGACATAAAACCATGTGCCTGATTTGGAAAGGACCTAGAACTCAATGCCCTTCAGTGACTGAATTATTAATTTGCCTGGATTTATTGTTACAAATTGACGGCAACTCAGCATGGTGATGATTCCTGTAGAGGAACAGAAATGTTCACTATTGTAGAGTCGTGCTGGGTTTTTCCTCTCTGAGGGGTCTTTTCATGCTTTCTGAAACCTTTCAGTAAGCTACAGCTGCCGTACTACACCTAATGTCTACAGCCTGGTTTATTTAAAAATGAAGATATGAATCCACTGACTTTGGAGTGATAGGACAGTCCACATCACTAAACCACAGCAGAGGAGAGATAATAATGATGTGTGGCTATAATTTATTGTCTTGTGCCTTTTCTATCCTCAGCATAATATTAATTGTAGACTTGGGTCTATACCATTTTCAGAAGTGGGCATCATTTTAAGGTAAATGTGGTCAGCAGGATACAGACACATCAGGTTCCTAATCAACTATGATTAATGCCAAAGTGTAGATTCCATTTCTGTAGTCTGTTTTACAAACATAAATATATGTATATGCATTAAGTGTACATTAAATAATTTGTTAAGTATTTTAACGTTAAATATATGCTAATATTTTAAATATTTTATTATTATACATTTAATATTCATCTAGTTTATTTATCATCAAAGATATAAATTTAAAAATTATATGAATTATAAAAATTACATGAATATGAAGTATAAATAATTTTATTAAATACAAAACTATAACATTTAATGATAAACATTTAGCATATGTTAATAATTTAACATAAAAATAACATAATGTACACATATCATATAAATTTTATATATATATATATATATATATATATATATATGAATGATCATTTGGAAGGTCATCTTTTGCAAAGGGATGGATTATTGCATGTATAGTGCAGAAGGCCTGGACTTCAGCTTTGCATGTAGGCTTGGTCCCCAGTCCATGGCACTGCTGTGCAGAAATGGATGCCTTAGGACACAGGATCAAGTAGAAGTTTTGGTACTGGGTTGTGTGTTTGGAGGAGATAGAGCCCCCTTCTCTTAAGTCTGCCACAGCAATAGTAAAACTAACAAAGACACCATGGAAAAGGAAACAGTGGTCTTCAAACGTGTTCAT
Source organism: Microtus ochrogaster (assembly GCF_000317375.1). Taxonomy (NCBI): domain Eukaryota; kingdom Metazoa; phylum Chordata; class Mammalia; order Rodentia; family Cricetidae; genus Microtus; species Microtus ochrogaster. The sequence goes on along the minus strand of NW_004949105.1, from coordinate 8,019,219 downwards.
GTCCCATGACCTTGAGCACCTGGTCAGGTCAGAGGGAGACCACATTCTCCCTGTGCATTCTGGCCACAGTGCAGTGAGTACCCCTTTGACTACACGCTCCTACTGTGTGGTCACAAACACAAAGAAACAGGCGATCAGCCATGACCTGAAACCAACCTCTTGTGCTATTAAGTTAGTTGTCTCGAGTATCTGTCCACACAGTGGAATGGTGACCTGCGCAGCATCTCACTGTGTATTAACAACCTCACTGAGGACCCCTGGCCCTTCCTTCCTGCTCTATCGCTGTCCCACAGCCCCACACCCCGGCTTCAGCCCCTCTCATATTCTATCCCATTTTCACAGGGTTATGCTTTACAAACCTTCAAAGTCCTCTCCTTTCATGGAACTTCTAGGCCCTTCTTTGAAAGCCATTCTGTATTCTGTGCAGTAACTACAGTGTTTGGAGACCAGAAAACCTCAGTTGAAGAAGAAAACAGAGACCTGGATACACCACTGACCAGCTGAGATGCTGGGCGAGCGGCTTTGGTGGATTGTGACTTTCTTAGAACGGCTTCAGGTGTAAAAGAAGAACGTTCTACCTTGTACAGTCTAACTCTCCTCATAATTCTTACCTTTCACATGTTACTTTAGCCAAAGTCCTTCCTCTAACCTAACATAAGGGAAGCTATTTAATCAATGAAATGCCAGTTTTCCTTGTTAATGCAGGAAAAAGAAATTGGTAACCCTTCTAGAGCCTCCTTTCCTACAGGGACATGCTTGTCTCTCTGTACCCCATCTTTGTGTGCCACATTAGAGAACCTTAGCTCAGTGCTGCTGAACAGGTAACTACATATTGTGAACCCGTATGAATAAAAAGCAGTCCCATGAGAAATAACTAATTAACCCTCTATTAAGTCGTTTTTACCCACACCAAGTTATGCAAAGGAGAGAAATGGTCTTCACTTCCTACATGAGCAGTCACCATTCCCACAGAACATAGTGGTGTTTCTTTATGTTCATAGCCAGTAGTATAGAATATCCATGGGGTAGTTCCATTCCATGGAGCCACTTTCCCGAGACTTGTAGAACAGTTTGTGTTTAAATGTAGGCATGCTGTGTGTGAGGATATGCATTTGTGTCAGTGTGTGTGAGCTCTCTGTGTGTGTACATGTGTGTGTGTGTCTGTTGTTCTTACCATAAGGCAAAAAAACATTCAACCAGTGTTATAACCCTAGGGTATGCACCTGAGAGAATGGCACCAGTTGGAAAGCCTCCAGACGCAGCAAGAGGACAGTGCCCAGCAGAGCAAGCAGGCACACAGTCACATGATATGAGCAGTAGCGTACACGGTAGACAGAGACACAGTGTGCTGTGTGAATAAAACAATAACGGTGATTGCCGAGCAGGTCCAGAACTGAACAGTTGAAGCGAGAAGCCACAGCAGAAGACAGCCTGAAGATATTTACCAGAAAGAGCAGAAAAGCCCTCTCTACCACTCTTGACAGCAGACAGATCTTGTAGAGAAGAGCCCCCACTAGCCCACAGGGAAAGATGTTCCCTGTGGAGGAGGCAGGAAGCATCCTCCAAGGCAGAGCAACTGAAATCCTCCCCTCCACAGCCTGCACATCTTTACCCAGGTAACCTTCAGAAAGAACGTGGAACCCCCAGGGGAGAATGCTCTCACTAGAACAGGGATAGGGTCAGTTCCTAAAGACTGCTGAGGAAAACTTAAGATGAGTGAAAATTGCATTTAGCTGGCCAGAGATGGGTAACCAACCTTATAAAAACAGGGCCTTAGATGAACAGCTGAAAAGCACAAGGAAGAGAGAGCAAGCAGACCTATAGCATGGCATCCCCATTCCTCAGACCACTAATCCCCAGAAATTCATTTATTTGCAAAGTTTAGCACCTCCAGTGCTCCTAGGGCTAAACCTCACCCTGAGTACAGTTTCAGGCTAAGGATTGTGATGTGGGAGTGATTTCTTATTAATAAAGAAACTGCCTAGGCCCCTTGATAGGCCAACCCTTAGGTGGGTGGAGTAAACAGAACAGGATGCTGGGAGAAAGAAGCTGAGTCAGGAGTCACCATGGTTCTCCCACTCCAGACAAACGCAGGTTAAGATCATTCCCGGTAAGCCAGCTTGTGGACTACACAGATTATAAGAAATGGGCTAGTCCAGGTGTGAGAGTTAGCCGAGGAAAGGCTAGATGTAATGGACCAGGCGGTGTTTAAAAGAATACAGT